>NW_026516068.1:0-7415 GCF_023601865.1 Aspergillus affinis | reverse complement strand
CTCAGAAGGGAAGAAATTGAGCTTAAAAAGGGTGAGGAAGAGGTTCGAGATATGCAATTAAAGAATGAAGAGAAGGAGTTAGAGCTTATAGAAAGGCGGGAAAGACTTCGACAGATAACAGATAATAACTAGTGAAGAACTGTTTCAAGCGTGAAAGGGAATCAGAGCCTGTAATATATACAGTAATGGTACGGGCCAGGTGTGCGGCTACCTTAATCACATGATTGCTTACAGTCCACCTTGGCAAGCGGACGCGTCCATGTGACCTGTAACCTGAAGTTGGGGTGTCCTTAGCAATTCCCCAGCCGATCTCGTGTGTTACATAAGCGGCTGCTAATCCAATTAAAGACATCCTGTAGCCGCCGGAAAGTCAGCGATGGCCAAATGAGGGGTAAACTTACATCTCCGGCTGAGTTTCGTTAACGGTCATATCAATGACGGGTGCGCCTGCCTTCTCAGATGGAGTTAAAAAAAATCCGGTCTTTAAATATCCAAAGCAGACCGAATCGTCCTTTCTATTCTCTACCGCTCATATAAGCCTCACATTGTGATGGCTGAAGCCTTTGGGATTGCGTCCGGGTTGGTCGGGCTGGCTGGCTTTGCTTTTCAAACTAGCAAATCACTCTACCAATTGGTTGAAAGCTTCAAATCTAGCAAAAGGGCAATCAGAGATCTACGAGATGAGTTACAGTCACTCAACGATGTTCTTAAGACTTTAAGGGGCACGGCGGCCGAACTCGAAGACGAACTAGATGCCTTGAAGCAGCCACTGTTGCGATGCGGCAGAATATGCCAAGAATTCGAGGAGATTTTGAAACGTTGTACAAGCCATTCCGGTGTCGACCGGACGAGCTTCCGTGATTGGGCAAAATTGCGGTATATGGGTGGTGATATAAACAATCTCAGAACAACCCTGGCCGGATACAAGGCGACAATTAGTATCGCCCTTGGAAGCGCCACTTTGTATGTATGCCTTTGCAGCTGCGCAGAAAGCTCTGATCTGACCATGGAATTTTATTGGCTAGTCGTCACGCCGCAGTCACTAGTAATGTTCTTGATGAATTTAAGCGGATGATTGATGAAGCTACATCAGATCTTCAGGACCATTTGCATGAGATCTACGAAAACCTACAGTTGCTTAATGAAGCTAGCGAGGGCCCTCTGAGCTCAGACTTAGATTCTAAAGTGATTGAAGAAGAAAAGCAGAGCACAGAGCAATGCCTGGATATTTGTGCTCAAGCCTCGGAATATATTGAAAGCCTGCAAGCTGGCATGTTGCACGACTCAGTCTCTACGCGTGATCTACCTACCGGGTCCGCCCATAAGGAAAATGTGGAACCGCAACACGCTAAGAAGGTCACGGCAGCCATGTTTCACGACTTTCAGTTGAAGCTCAATGCCAATTCGAATTCCCTCGAATCAAGGTTAGCAGAACTAAAGAGCCGCTTGGCAGAAGCTCAAAAGCGTCAAAAGATTTCCAAGGACGAAGCCACTAGGTTGGAAACGATGCAAGAGGAAAAGGATAGCGTCGAACAGTGTTTAAATATCTGTGCCGACGCATCTGATCTTGCAGGGAGCGCCCGAATTAATTCTTTTGAAGATGTCAATTCAGCCGACGACTCACGCCAGTTAATAGTCTCAACCATCGGGGACCTGATATCGGCAAAACGTATTGTCACAGGTAACCGGTCTGAACAATGGCTAGGGCAGATGTCGGACGATACAATTAGACATTTATCACAAACTCCCAGAACAGTTGTTGGGAACCTGGGGGAGTCGAAAGAAGGGGCAAGCCAAGAAAAGAATACGGAGTTTCACAACCGGTGGGGTGCAGGGTATCCGCTTAAGACTAAATCTGAGGAAGGCCACTCTAGCTTTAGTCGTTAGATAACCTCAGTATTTGGTCACTCTGCCATTGTGACTCTTTGCTAGCATTGTGCTGTTTTTTCATTAATATATTTAACATTCAGGGCCTTTAGCTTACTTCATTTATCGGCCGTTATTGTTTTAGGGAATGACTACACCACAGCAGATGAGATACACAGCCATGTAAACTTAGTTACCGGATACATAAGTACCAGCTAGCGAGTTGCCATACCCTTACCAACTGCGCGACCAGGCGCGAAGTAAATTTACTTAGTCCATCCGATAACCCTTCAGTTCTTCCCATTGTTTTAAATATGGCTCTACACAGAGTTTTGCCGCTCTAATGTCTGGCCCTAAAAGTGTGTTTGGAGAGCATCGCCGAGATTCAAAGACGTGTACGAGCCCCTCGTTCATCCCTCGCATTGTCTGAAGATTTTCTGCGCCAAGAATATAAAGTTATCGACAATTCTTCAAAGAAAATGTGGGATATATCAGCTCTCTTGGACAAATTTGTTGGGTCGGAAGCTGGCTGTTAGTAAAGGATGAGTGAAGGGTTCACTCAATCACCAGTTTCCGAATCCCTGACCAAAGCTAATAGATCACGTGGTCTTAGCAATAGGACGATGGGGCTGTATGCATGAGGGCTGACTTTGGTGAGACATAATGCTCTAAAAATACTTCCTGCCAAATATGGGTAATGTGACGGTTCAAGTTATCTAGTAGTGAGATTGACACTTGTTGAGAGTGGACAGGCGTTCCCAATTGTTGTGGTAGGGGTCGGGGCGCGTTCCAAAAGTGGAGTGTCCTACGATAAATGCTTCCGGCTCGGATGCATAATTCACCTCATTAGTTACTTACACGGCTTCGACAAGAGGAGGCTTCAGACGAAATTAGTAAAGACAGATTATTCGTGAACAGTTAAGGCTACGTCCCCACCCGGTATTGGGCAAACGCAGGTGGATAAAACTGCCAGCGATAGAAAGGCCACACGGACCCGACAGGCCTCAAAGGTCATCACTCAAATCGATTTCCGCGCGTGGACGGAACGAAATCACGCCGTAGGAATCTCACGAACGGAGCTACGTGGGCGGCCCCGAGCTTTAGAAAATGAAGTTGAGGAAGTTTGCATCAGACCACGGACCTCTGACGCAGGTTTGGTATCATCGAATCAAACGAAAAGGTTACGCTCGATTAGGCCGCAAGATGTGGACGAGCAGATGCCGTCGGATATAAATGAGGTGGTCCAGCAAGTCTTACCTCCTGCACCAATCACTGGGCAAATGGTCGGCTCAGGAATTAATTCAAGTGCTACTCCAGCTGGCAGGGATGTCATCATCACTTTCCGAGCTTACTAGCGCGGGGAGTGGAGAAAGTTAGACACTATATCGGTTAATACCTCGAACCCACACGAAGCGCAAAAAGTCGCCGATCGGTATGCGCGAGCGGAGGGTAAGAATGCACGTTATTACGATCGTACCCTGCGAAAGGTCAGCGTTAACTAGTGTGTTCGTGCGGCGATCGATGATAGAACATATACTGTCCTTATGAGTCTTGGGAGGGAACTCCATGTGACCCGGCAGCGGATAGCTGCAGTCGCAAGGTTATTCGATGAGGGGTTGCAAAAATCGAGAGTATCAACGGACGAGGAGTTATGATAGGCTGCTTGCTATAGAGTAAAGTCTACCATGGCTGAGAAGGTCGGTAGTCCAGTAATGTCTTCCACGCGTAGTTCAACGACTAAAGATGTCTTATACTAGCAGTGAACGCGGGTCGGCGGCTGTGAGGCCAAGCAGGTACTGAGACCATGGCCGCAGGACCTGGACGGTTTGAGGCTCGGTGGCTAGGGTCCTGGGCCTTAGGCCACTGGGCTTCTGCCTATAAATCTAGCACCCGGGCCACAGGTATAGGTGCCTCGGACATTGGCCCTACACCATGGCGCCTCCGACCCAGTCAGTGCTGAAACAGAGGACTGGTAGCCGCCTGCGTCCCCCGACCGTGGATTTGTGCCCTTTGTGGATCGGAAGCTCTAGTGGCCATGAAACATACCGCATACGACCGGTCATGCCTCCGAACTAGGTTGCAAAATCCCGGGTAGAGGAAGTACTGTCCGCTCTACCCTGAACGCGTAATGCAAGTAAAGTACCCATGATCTAAGCGGCCGGTTTCCCTTCCACTTATCGTATACTTCTAATGCAGTTCCATAACGTGCAAGCGGTGCATTCGATTTTACCACAAAATAAAAACATCGCTAAAACAGATCTGGTTTAGACCACACTAAATTTGACACCCCCTAATTCAAGGATAACAGCTAATGCGCACCGCAATGAAATACGAGAAACTAGGCAAAAACCCCAATATTGAATAAACAAAACAAACATAAAAACTAATACAAGGTTATGTTGACAAAATAAGTCTATCATGCTAAGTCAGGGCCCAGAAGCTATTTTGTCCAACTAAGCTTAATGTCACCGTACAACCTAAACCTCTCGAAACATATTATCAACAAACAAACGAATATGTTCCCTCAGCCATGCCCAGTGGGACACTGGCTGACTCCCTATTTGACTAACACCGATTCCAAAAGTACCTGCTTGCCGCTGGAGTCGACGATATTTTGCAATGCTGCCCAAAAACGCTGTCATGGTAGACCTGACTTCGTCTGCGGCCGAATGTAAATTTGTCTCACATTCTTGGCGACGCCGGTTTCTCCATTCTTCACAGGGTCGATAAACCATCTCAAGGATGTCGCGGAGGATTCGGTCATAATCTGAGCGGGTTCTCGGGTGTTGTGCGTATTCTATGACCATTGGGTGGAATCCTTGTACAACACGGATACAGTGTCCATCCACAGACATGGATGCTACTTCCCGATGGCGTGCACCGTTAACTGAAGAGCATAGTTCTGAAGCAAGGGGATGGGTGACAATGCCCCACCGAGGGTGCGATCCCTTGGTTTCACACTGACAGGAAATGATCACTGGCGGTTTGAAGCGGCGAAGGAAGTCGATCGTAAGATTGAACAATTCGTCCGTTACGTGTTGTTTTTCTTGGGCTCTGTTGATTCTGACTCTGATCTGTATTTCGAAAACCAATCATGCAGCTCATAAATACTTGATTCTCATTCATACAAATGGAGGCATTTGTAGATAGGCGCGGGATATGTACCGTCGAAGCAAGCCCTCTGGGCCGTGGGAGGCTACGACAGGAACTTGGGATACCGAAGATTGTCCTGTCGTAGTTTCCGCGTCCAAAGGAAGACCGCTCGCAAAATTTGGATAATTTGCCGGGAGTATTCCGTCACCTTTACAGCCCTTGTTCCTTACTGTATAGTCAGGCCAGCCCCAGAGCTGCAACTGCACTACATTGATCGAAAGCTGCCGGGTATAGTGACAAAACTGGTGGCATTTTTCCCTTTCTCTGCAAGCCAGAATGGCCCGGGTGCACCGGGATCATCCTGAAGGTTACGAATCACATCTTCGATCAATATAACAAGCATCCGTAGATTCTGTTGCAGGTCGGGGAATGGCTGTGTTATACTCATATTACCCAGATCCTTTGCTTGGCTCTGTATCATGTCACATCTTCTACACGCCCAAATCAGTAACTTCGCATGCCTAAGAGTGGATGAATCCATGATCAACGACCACCTGTCCTTAAGGCTGGCAAGTATATTCCCCGCGCCATTGAATATCTCACATATGATCCAATGGTTCTGAAGATGGATGGAGGCAATAATCATGCTTGTTCTCTTCAAGGGCGCGAGAAGGTCGTCGAGTACAAGCGCTGTATAGGTCCCATATCCTAAGGTTTTCTGCATGGTCTCTTCGTGGTATTCTCCCATGCTCCTGCCTTGGAAATAAGCGTGGAGGAAACTGGGTGCGCAATATAATGTCGGTACCGGTATAATGCTAAGAGTGGCATTTGCAAGATGGACTGACGCCGAGGAGAAGCTGCAATTGGTGTCTTGAATAATTATCCGTATCAGCCAGCCTCGGATTGTCGCTGTCATAACTTCTGGCACAGGGGTTTCCACTCTAGAGATTGCGTGATGTACGGCGAGTCGGGTTTCGAAGTTATCATGAATAGGTAGGCTGTAGGGCTGCTCCGGATGCAAAAGGAAGAGGCGGATAGTAATCCCGACTAATAGCCCGGTTTGGTCTTTACCCATCAGTAGATCCTTTACCTCCATATCTAGAGGAAGATATGGCTGGTGTATTGAATCCATGGACAGGCAATCTGAAAGGAAATTCTTCCATTTTGGACGAAGGCGAAGCTGTTCCAGAAAACCACTTTTCCATGTCAGCACCCGGCAAAGTTCAAAATAGATGAGTTTAGAGCAAATCTTACCTCGTGGTCAACTCCATTTAGTATTTCAAAAGGTCACTTGAGTGGTAAATATTTCCGAGATTTAACCGCTTGTTATTTTGCAGGGGCAAAGTAATATAGTCAGTAAGAGAGACGAACCAGTGGAATATTGCGAGTAATGCAGAATTCGTTTCTCTTGGTGCTCCTCGTCGCGTCCTATATATAATTTATCCTATGCCTGAAGCTAGTGAGAACCCCTGTCTTTCCTACTAACATGTTTCAGGTCTAGCTGACGGGGATATATACGAGAGTTAGGAATTGGTGGACCTTGATCTTTGTGAAAATATCTCGACCACGGGCACCTCAAGTAAATTTGAGGCCAAACTGATTGCTAGCCTAGTATCGTAAATCAAATTTCGTAACTTGCCATGCAATGACCGTTCGCAAAAGTATCGCGAATTCCTCGGCTTATTTCTCTGCAAGTCAACGCAAAGCTGACTTTCCAGTATTAGGCGTACATAATTACGGTCAAAGCTGTCGATACCGCGGCCTGAGACACCATTGCTAGTGGCAAGTTGTCACCCAGAGTACTAGAGGTCAGTAGAATTTACTCGTAAGTGGATTGATGATAGGAAGGAACGTATAAATATTTCGGCCATCCGAGGACCTCCTCTGGATTAGGGACGCGAAAATAATGGGAAGCAGGCTAAGAATAGTAACAATTCAAGCTATTTAGGTGCGAGCAACTGGATGATAAAAACCCGACCATTTCGATATCCGAGAGCAAGCACATCCTCGTTCGTAGCGAAGCAGGAAAATTGGCGATATTCAGAAGGGAGCCACAAGACCTTCTCGCCTCCAAAGCGTACCCAGTGATCCGCTAGGGATATGTGAGGCGTAGCCCGAAGATCTGAAGTCGGATTCACATGAATGCCGTCCCTGGCATAGAGGGCCACGGCGTGAACCAAAATGGAACTATCTTCTTTCGTCTGCCGCTGCTCGCCTGTCTCAGCATTCCAGAGCTTGATAGTGCCATCGTAGGAGCCTGAGGCGATAGTTCGACCATCTGGCGAGAAGGCTACGGCCCGAACCGAATCTGAGTGACCTTCTAGAGTCTGTCGCTGCTCACCCGTCGCCGCATTCCAGAGCTTAATGGTCTTATCGTTAGAGCCTGAGGCAATAGTTTGGCCATCTGGCGAGAAGGCCACGGCCTGAACTGCACTTGAATGGCCTTTTAGAGTCTG
>NW_026516067.1:0-7429 GCF_023601865.1 Aspergillus affinis | reverse complement strand
CTTTTGGCCTTCATGGGGATGCGCTTTATCGCTTGAAAATATCATTTCTTCATGGAAATCGGTAGGAATCGCGCCGTGGGATCCCGAGGTCGTTTTATCTCGATTTAGCCGAGATAACGATAATCGGCCTTCCTCTAGTGATTCATCTCGCTCAGTACTCGGTGCAGAAGATTGGAGAAAGATCGAGAGGCTTCTCAAGCATGCAGTCAGCGATTTGTATGATCAAAAGGCCCAAAAATTGAGTTCTACGATGCATCATCTCTCTACAGAGAATATCATCTTAAAACTGCGCTGCCAAGGCCTTGAAGAAGCTCTACAACTAGAGAAGAAGAAGCGCCAGCGAGGCAAGCCTCTTCTTTTTGAATTACGAGCCCCTGAGGATGGTTACGCGGTGTTTTACTCTCCTAAGAAGATTCAGCAAGCTCGTGACCTTCAAGCGGAGAAAGATGAAGCTATACAGCTCGCTAAAGCTTCAAAAGAAGAGGATAGGATTCGTAAGCAGCGAGAGAAAGAGGAAAAAAAGCTTTTAGTCGAAGAACGCAAGCGAATTCGCGCTTCCAATCGAGAAATGAGGCTCCGTGAAGCAGAAGAAAAGAAGCGGAAAAAGCAGGATAATCAGCTCGCTAAGCAAGCTGATATACAGCTCCAAAATGACTTCAATTCGGCTCAGCGAGGCAAAAGTAAGCCTCCTAGCATACCGCGGGCGAAAATTTCAAATGATATCGCTCCTGTAGGCGTTGAGGTCGTTGAACAGGCTCCTCCAACGCTCAACCGCCGAGGCAGGCAAATACGCCTCCCACAGCGCTTTCGCGATTAAAAAAAAACGTGTATAGCTTCATTTCTACGCATATTTCACTCCGCTCAAAAATTTCTATATAATTCGGCTTGTATGTGGTTGTATGGCTTCAATTTCTATATGGGCGCTGAGTTGAAAAACGGGCGTCAGGTGGGGACGGGCGTCAGGTGATCAACTACGGTACGGAATATTTGCGTCAAGAAATAGCAATTATTGATGACTAGAGTGACAATAGTATCCTTCGTTTCACAATATCACATCTACTTCAACCCAAGCCTCTGAGCCTCGAGCTGAACAGTGTCAGGAATATCCTCCTCTAAGCTCTTTTCCTTAGGGGCCCATCCCAAAAGACTCGGAGCCCGCTGAGACAACTGCCGTGCATTTGTTCCCCAAAAAATACTACCGCTAGGCATTAGAGTGTCTGCTTCGTCGTGACTGACCACATTAACCGAAGTGGAATCCACGAGGCCAAGTCGATGCAACTCTTGAGTCAAATGCTCCGAGATCGCTTTCCAGGGCTACGTAGAATTAGATCTTATTTCGAGATATTCTGTTGTGAAGACTTACCAGAGCTCCCGTTCCAGGGAAATACAGCCCGTTCTCGTTCCAAAGGGCATTGTTGTCGCCCTGCAGCGCTTGCTCAACAAGCTTGACAAAGATATTGCTGAGATCGGAAATTTGAACGCTGCTCCAGATGCTCTCGCCCTTTTCAACTTGGAATCCGGCGCGACGTTGCATCGAAATCCTTGCAAGGTTTGGGATCTGGATACTTCGCTGGTTCACTGGTCCTCTGCCGCGGCCATAGATGATGGGAGGGAAAATCAGGGCGGTTCTGGGTCGCGTGGAAGATACAGGCAGGTTGAGAAGATAATTGTCGACTATACGAGTGGCGGAGTGACGTCGGATGTGCGCGCGAAGCTCCTCGGCGCCATCAAGATCACTGTAAATCTTCTCTGAGAACTCCCCAAAGGTTTTCTTCTCGATGTCGGCGATAGACAAAAGCGCTGCTCCGGATACCTGCAGCCAAATGCCTGAAAGGTGTGAGTATGAACGAAAAACATAGCAACAAAGGAGTCCTGCTGTGTACCGTTCTTGTTTCTACCGGACGCGCTCAGTCCGCGGCAAATAGCCTCGACGCTCTTGATATGTTTGTTGTTTGCGGCGTCTTGACGATCTAGTTAGCTAAAAGACCAAACACAATCAGCAATATAAAGCTAACTCACGGATTACAATGTCTGCGCGGCGGGCTTCTTCCTCGATCAAGGATGTTGCATCTAAATCTCCGTGCACAACGCGGACATCAGGGTATGCCTTCGTAACTTGATCGGCTTTCGCAGAGTCTCGTAGCAGAGCAGTATACTCGAGTTGGGGAAAGGCTGACTTGAGAGTGTGGAGAATGTCACCACCGATGTAGCCCGAAGCTCCGGTTCTATACGACAGCGGGTTAGTATATCTCCCAGAAAATCGCACTTGGTTACAACAAACTCACAGAAAGACCCGTGCCATTGTGTTTAGGTATGTTTTGAGACAATATATGATCTGAGTAGTTGTAACTTGCAACTTCTCAGTCAACGATCGCGTTTAATCAGATTCCTGAGCAGGTGGGGTGCTGCCCTGCCAAAACGGGAATGCGATTCCGCGGAAGCCCTAATCTCCCACGGGAGCCAGCGACTATGGGGAAGCCTACCCCCATGAACATCATTCCCCAGTTATTCCCCAGAGATGGGGTAAAGTATTCCGATGAAGCTCCTGTAATTGGCCAGAGATTAGGCATAACTGCGACTTTGCGTCTCTTGTGAACAGCGGGGCCTGCAAATACCTCCGACCAAGGAAAGTGGCTTCTGAATCCGGACGATGAGCTGTCCGTAGCTCTGGCCTGTCTGAAGAATATAACTCCTGGATGAAGACATCTGCTTCATTCCCTGAGATCCAATTACTTTCACAAGCAGAGCTTCGGAGTCAAACAGCAGCAGCAACTTCGACTAAGGAAACATGGCCCACCGAGGAGAAACACTGCATAAAAATGTTAGCTGTATAGCTGATCTAAAGGCTCTTGGGAGCAAGAAGCTCCCTGTCATGATAAGAGGTATGTGGTATCTGGCAAAAAAAGAGATTGAGCAAGAGCTCGGACTGATGACTATGGAATTGAAGATTACTATAATGAGGGTGCCATGGACCTTATCACGTCAGTATCATCCTTCTGCCATCAGCAGCCTTCATCAAATGATACTAACACTGATTGTATAGACTGCGAGAGAACGAGGCCGCTTTTGACCGCTACAAAATCCGACCACGGATCCTCGTTAACGTGGACAACATTGATACCAGCACGGAAATACTGGGCACCAGGGTACCTACCATCCAACTAAGTCTAGCTACACAGACACAACGCAGTATTTTGACCAGTGTGCCGTACTTTCTAGGTCGCCCTTCCTTTCGGGTTCAGTCCCGCCGCCTCGCACAAACTAGCCCATCCCGACGGTGAGCTCGCGACGTCACGCGCTGCGGCGAAATTTGGTGTCTGCATGGGTCTGTCCTCGTACTCGAACCATAGTCTCGAGGAGGTCGCCGAACAAGGGTCCGGCAACCCATATTTTATGCAGATGTGTGTCCTGCGGGACCGATCCATCACTGTGCAGTTGTTGGAGCGTGCTGAGAGTACGTGCTCATTCTACGCATTGTTGCTGTTCGTTGGGTTTATTACTGACAATGCAAGTAGAGGCCGGGTATAAAGCCTTGTTTCTGTCCGTGGACGTTCCAGTCCTAGGCAAGCGATTGAACGAGTACAACAACAACTATCAACTGCCGGCTGATATGTCCTGGCCCAACATCCTCAGCCACGGAAGTGATACATCCGATCGTACAGAATATGGTGAGATCTTGAACGTGAATAATGAAATACAATGGTTGCTCTCTCTGACTTGTCAAGACCCAAGCCTCGACTGGGCCAGTACCATACCGTGGCTTCGTCAACACACGAAACTTCCGATCTGGTTGAAAGGAGGTAAGCTACTCGTCTGCCTTTGAACATAATATACTCATCAAATCATAGTATATTGCCCCGAGGATGTCGAGATCGCAATCCAGAACAAACTCGACGGAGTTGTAATTTCCAACCACGGTGGTCGCCAGCTTGACGGCGTTCCCGCAACGCTCGATGCGCTGAGGGATTGCGCCCCGGTCGCAAACGGACGAATTCCCATAGCAATTGACGGCGGCATTCGGCGAGGCTCAGATGTCTTCAAGGCGCTGGCACTTGGAGCGGACTTTTGCTTTGCCGGACGGATACCAATCTGGGGCCTTGCTGTAAGAATCTTCCTCAATATCTTTGGACCACGTGGTATATGGAGGTTGAGGTTGGCTAATGGCAGTCTATAGTATGGCGGACAAGAAGGCGTCGAGCTCGCAATCAGGATTCTACGTCAGGAATTGAAAATCACTATGGCTCTGGCAGGGTAAGCATCCGCAATGTGGAAAGACCCTTCGTAGCGCTGACAATCTTTATAGCTGTCGATCGATATCTGAAATCCGCAAAAGCTATTTGTCGGTTCTGCGACCTGATGGAATTCTATCTAAGCTGTAATCCCTGCAAGGCCTTTGCATACACATTTTCATTCTAGCAAGCTCTCATACACTCAGACTTTAGTAGCTCATTTTAATTTGCATTTTTATATCGAGTTATAAGTTGATGGCATCATAAAACCGCTATGTAATCCACATAAATGAAATGCGAATATGAAGGCAAAAAACTGCCACATTGACCTTAACCCACCGTACACCAGACCATAGATGGAGCACCAAACCATTTACCAACTCTCCCAAAACTGCGCATCAATCGCCACCAACCGATTAAACAGCTGATTCCGTGCCCTCATGCCCGTAACATGATACAACTGACCCTCCTGAGCGCCCGAAACCACCAACCCATCAGCCGCCTCTTTACTTCCCGCCGTCAACTCCACAATCAACTTCCCCTTCCACCCCAATCCCTCCGTTTTCTTGAGCTCTCTGATCTCCGTGACAGGGATCTGGAATAAGACAGCACTCTTCTTCTGGCCTTCGACTCGCAGATCATGGAGATTAGCGGAGTTCGCCGTTGTGAAATACAGCACGGGCGTCTCCTTCGAAGAATCAAGAACGACAGTCCCGCGCTTGCGCTCGAACTTAGCGTCGAATTTCAACGGCCCCAGAGGTGCAGAGACCCAGCCTTTCTGGTGCAGCATGCCGATAAGATGTTTGGTATGGGTAGAGTTGGCGATCGCGAGGGCACGATCCAGCGCGACGTGGCTTTTGATAGCGGTTGCGATGGTGCGTCGTACGAAGCGCAGCACCTTGTAGACCCAGCGGCGTTTGGGCTTTGCGTCTACTGGGGAAGAGGTGTCCTGAGTGCCCAGGGTGGTGGTTGATGGGGAGGTGAGGGACTTCTCGTCGTTGGTTTCTTCGCCGAGGGTTAGTGCTTTCGAGAGTTTGCGGCTGATAGGCATCGAGGCGTCTGGGGTCTGAGAGGTGGGAGGGGGTGGTAGAGGGCTGCAGTTGAGTTCGCCGATGCGTAGTAGTGTCAGAGTGAGCTGTGCGTTGGTGGGGATTCCTTTGAGGAGGGTCCTAGATGTAATGCATTAGAATATGAGGAAGGTGTTGGGATATAAGGGCCATACATCTGAAGGTCGAGATATTTCTTCCAATCGGGGATGTTAGTGTTCAAATAGTCCATCGTGCGCTGGAAGACCGGATCGCCGAAGAACGCCAGCCCGACCACGAAACCAGCACCCTTGACAATCAAATAGCTAGACGTGAGGGACGCAACAACAGCGATACCGAACAGAATACCGACGATTTTCAGTCGCGTGGAGATTGCATAGAACGGCGGTGTGGGAGAGAGAACACTTTCGGGAACAGTTAGAACGAGTATTCCAAAAAAAAAAAAAAAAAAAAAAAAAAAAAGACAAGATGACATACTTCGCAAACCTCTCATACACGTCCGTCACGTCGCTGATAATCCGCATGATTTGGTCCGTCGCCTTGCCGACCTTCTTTTTCATGGGCTGCTTGGTTTTATCTTCGGTCGGGCCCGCCTCACCCTGCGCATCGGCCGCTACCGCTCCGGCATCGATGATATCTGGTTCCGGTGCTGGCTCGGTAGTATCCTCCTTAACAGCCTGGCCATATTTTCCGGCCGCACTCTCAATTGCAACGTTCGCAATACTGTTCACAAAATTATTGGCCTCCTGCTCAGCCGCCTCGCCCTTGTATTTCTCGGGCGCCCCGGTGATACTATCTCGTGAGGCTGGCTCGCCAGTCGGCTTTACATCACCCGTGCTTGGGTCAACCTGAGATGTAGGAACAGGAGGGAACATTAACGGTCTGAGTCCAGGGAACATGATCAGACCTATTAGAGTGCCAAGAGATACCAGGGCAAGAAGATCGACGATCCACGCGAGGAAATACACCTGGCATGCGTCAGCATAGCATCCTGAACGGCTCAGAGATACTGAGATGATGAGAATACGGACATACCCCACAGAAAACGGCCGTCCGACGGGGCTCCTTCCACGACCTCAAGCGTACCACATGATTAAACAGATCCGTAACCCCTACAATCACAGAGGTATAGAAGCGCTCAATCGTCATGCGCAGCTTCTCCGGCGGGAACTGTTCATCTTCTGCGCGATTCAGATCCAGCACGCTCTGCGTGGTATCTTGCGTCGCTTTAACATAGTAAATTTGCTGTACGAGGTTCGTCAGTCAGTGATCCTTCAGACATGCCGGGGCACAAGGGGGCAGGGAAATACCTTGTTAAACCGTCTAATCAGCATCCAGAGATCCTCGTTGGACAATCCCTCGGCGAGCTCTTCCTCCTCGACCTTGTTCGATCGCTTATACGCCATATAAGGCGTCTTGCGCTTCGTGATGGCCTGGACCGCGCTGGTCTCATCCGCGTGGTCGGCCTCAGGCTCATCATGCTCTGGTTCGACGCGGACCGCGTCGAGGCTTTCATCGCTGGCGTTGCGGTCGGCCAGCTCGCCCGGCATTCCTGGCGTGGTGCTCATGGTTTTTACTTTCCCCGAGTGTGAAGAATGAAGGGGAAAAGGGACAGTTAAGGTTCCGGTGGTTGTTGACAGATTGACGGTCCTGGATTAGCGGATGAGTGAAGTGAAGTCGTCCCTGTGGGGGTGGGTCGCTGACGTCATGCGCCGCGGCGTGGAGAAGCCTAGTTTGTTGCTATTCTGGGCGCAGTATGGAGTATAGTAGGCAGTGTTCTACGTTCTAGGCGGTAGCATTTCGAAGCAAGTTACCAGCATGTCAAATTAAGATTAAGCTATCGATCGGTACACCTAGAACACCTCTTAAACATTCGCTCTATACAGAGGAAATGGCTTGTCGCCCTTCTTCACTCCAGCCGCATATCCCACCTTCTCCCCAGGCTCCTTGAACACCGTCTCTTTTTTCTCAACAGTCGCGCACCCGTTTCCAACATTCGCCTCGAAAATTTCCGGCAACTCGTCAAAGCTCTCGGCACTAGAACCATTGCAGCCCTGAATCTTGACCTGAGCGCAGTTCAATCAATCAATCAATCAATCAATCAAAATTCTATTAACCTGATGAAGCCTATCTATTGAAACGACAGGCTATGCA
>NW_026516066.1:0-7904 GCF_023601865.1 Aspergillus affinis | reverse complement strand
TCTCAGATTTGTGCAGAATATGGGTTTGGCGATGGGTCCAACATTTGGACCCATCGATGGGTTGTGCCGAAGTCTAGATACGGTATATACCTATCCGCCTTTAATAGGTCGTAAGATATTGAATTATTTGACGAAGAGAATAGTTAGCGATAATAAAGATTAACTAGTTAATTAAGCAGAGTCCTTAGATAGAGAAAATAAAGGTCAAAAGAGAGGACAAAAAAAATAAAGGATAGAATAATGATATCTCTGTAAGACAAACAGGCATTTCTTTTTCAATTCTCTAATGACTACTCGTCAAAACTGACCTAAAGGCTGGGACAGTGTACTTTCACCTTGGAATATTTTTTAACGAAAACAACAGTGTATATTGCCCCATGGTTATCAGATGGCTTACAAACATCCTTGCTATTGGTAACCCACTGATTAAGGGGACCAGCTTTGTATTCGGTTGGGTCCGGCGTTGTCAGCTCGCTTTTCTTAGCTCAATCTCTCGCGCCTGGTGTCGCGCTAAGGCGTGTCAGAAACTTCTGGGCGCGAATTTTGCCATCCCTAAGATTCTTTAGGCCTTCAGACAAGCTCTCAAGACCGCTCTTGCCTAGCGTGTAGGGATGGTACGTGAGCCAACCCTCGCGTAGACCCCGGCCAAACGCTGCGCCCCATGTCACGCCAATAAGCTTGTCGTTCTCGTCCTCATTATGAACTTGACCAACCATAGAGTAGACGATATCAACACTCGGGTCAGAGCCCTCGACCTCGGTTTTGAGGAAAATATTAGTCACCCTTGGCTTCCGGCCCGCAGGGTCCGCCGGGCCGGCAATGGCCTTAGTAACGAGCCTGATGGTCTTGTCTTCGGAAACGGTATCATAGGCCTTCCAGCAGCGACCGTCGGGGGCACCTCCCTTCTCAATAGCCTCCTGAATCGCCTTGATCAGTTCCTTCTCTGTCGGATGAGCGGTATAGTCGATGAGGACGTCCCCCTTGCTTTCATCCAGGAACGGCTTAATAAAGTCACTCCGCGTGCTGCCAACCGTGATGATAGGGTGAATATTGGCCGCAGCAGCAAGCTTGATAGCAAAGGCTCCCGTAGCAGTACTTGCTCCATAGATATCAGCGGACGCTTAGTATCGTCCTTGCCCGCGGCCTTGGAGAGTGGCGACCAGGGCTCAGGGAGCTCAAGCTGCTGGAAGAGCGCGCAAGCGGATGTGTAGGCAGCTAAGGGAATCGTGGCAGCCTCCTCATAGGAGATCAAGTCCGGAATGTGGAAGGTAGTGTAGTAAGGTGCAATAGCGTACTCGGCGAAGGCCCCGTTAGGGGTCATCATTTCGTGAAAGGCGGCCACGCGGTCCCCTTTGTGAAACCCAACGACATCTTCTCCCACGGCTTCGACGGTACCGGCGATGTCGTCACCACTGTTTATTTCAGTACCGCGCATGGCGGGGAGCTTCCAGTCTTTCGGGTTGGAACCTTTCAATGATTCGTGTCAGCTGTCGATCTTTAAGGGAAACTGAGACGCATGAAGGCCCGCGATGGCAAGGTGAAAATTCTAGTGGCACGGATTGATTACTGCGGCCCCCTAAAATTTATTACTTACCCGCGACGACGACTTTGATCAACACATGGCCAGGCCCCGGTTTGGGGATAGGAGAATCGACAATGTCGACTGTAAGGTCATTCTTAACAATCGCTTCCTTCATGATGAGATGGCTGAGGTACCTTCATACGCTTTCAAGAAACTGTGAGCAGAGCAATTTGAGCGTGATAGATAATGATGAGTGAGTTGACTCGTTGCTCTTTATACTCAGCAGAACTCTATGATTAGTAACAGTAATTAAGCTTACATCATAGGTCCGGAGTCACATTCCCATAGTTTCCACTTACCTTGTTTGCTGCACGATGGGTGTATCATTCCTGAATCGTCAAATTTTGCTTCCGGGCTTTCCATTAATTCTTCCTTTACCGCACAAGCAAGTAACAAATTGTCACGCCAGTAATACCTGGTAATGAGACGTAGGGACACTTTCTAGTTGCCTACTTATCCGGAGAGGTATCTTTGTGGGCGAAGTTCTGTATCATATCGCAATAGAGTAAAGAGCGCGGTTGAAACATACTTCTCACAAATCTATTGAGGATTTGACAAATAGGGAAGAAAAAACCCAATGGCTTACACAGTTCTTACACTAAACATCGATAAGTGGAACATACTTCGCATGGCGGTGATAACCCGGAGGAGCTCTTGACCTCAGTGGGAGGCCCGGTGGGAGGCGAGGTGGGAGGCCCGGTTTGAAATCTGCAGCCAATAAGCTGCGTAGGAAGGTGGCTACCGATCTAGATTTTATTAATAATTGCACCATCGGTGGGCCGGAATGTGCGAATTATTTAGATACATCATAGGTCAACTAACTCAGGTTAACTAACTAACTTAGTAAACTATGCTTAGCAACAAAGTTTAATCAATAACCTACCCCACTAACGTAATCAACCACCGAACCGCGGATCTTCAACCGAGTTTCCACTCTCTCTATTCAACGCGTCAGATCTTCATTACCCTAATGAATATGCCTCTTTCAAAAGAGTCACGTATTCAGATGGCTATTTTAGCCTATCAGAAAGGTCAAACACCAGAATGCTGTCATCATATAATAGGCCACTCTCATTGAAAGTCACATCTCTCTTAATACAAGCCCTGAAAATGAACGCCATGATGGGCCTTCCACGCTTAAAACTTGAAAAAGACAAAAGATACACGCGATTTCGAAATTGGCTTCCACGTTTTACACAGAGAAACTATCTCAAACCCTTTTACGGTTTGGCAGCCGCACTTTTCTGAGGACTCATTTTTGAACTGTTGAATTGATACACTCCCCTTTACTTTTCTCTTGCCACTGATCAATTGATACATTGGTGAGCTGTTCTTTTGGTGATCACTTCCATCAGCTTGAAGCTGCCGTCAACGCAGAACGGCCCCGAGGACTAGTAATAACCGTAGATCTGTATATTATTCCCAGTAAAAACGAAATTATTATTATCCTTTTAATTTGTCTTTGCCCTATGGTCAAATTATGGCCACAGTTATTACCCAGACTCTCCAACTATTATGGTGAAGTGGTGAAGTACTACGGTGCAATATGGACGAAATCAATCAAAGTTTAACTGTTCCAGCCCGCAGATATATCGGCAGTTTCAAAGTAATGATAATTATAGCGTTTTAATTCGCATAAAGATGTAGGGAAATCTAAAACCAATAGGGGAAACCTAGACATCCCTAAGAGTGTTGTCGACTGGCAGATTGATTTCGAGTTGGAGCCCGAGGACATGGCTAGACCGCGACTCTGGACGTTACTGGACCTCGGGAATACACTACAGGCCGAATTTAAAAGAAAGGAAATCTAGTTTCTCTATTCTTGTACTGTAACTTGCTGTACTTTGAAAATACTAGTGGGATCCAGTAGAAAAGATAATAAATTCAACTCATGTGGAAGAAGGCAAATGGAACGTAAATCCTTAGGTTCAAATATCACCTAAGAGAACAAGTGATTATACTTTTCCCTAGTGAACCTGTGACACACTGAAGCCCCAATTACTTCATTCAGAGTTCGGAAGGACCAGGGCCATTTGGAGCATAATCCGATCCCTTGACTTGCTCCACATCAGTTGCACCCCGAAGCCATCCCACACGGTCCTTGGTATATAGCTCGAACCTGGGCTTCAATTTCGTTTCATGCAGGGTGAAATCATCCACTGTTCCGGTACGCAAGATACTGTGTCCCGGGATCATTTCACTGATGCGGTACATGAGTGAGCCACATATCGAACAGAAACAATTTGTCATTGCCTTTCCGGAGGCAATGGTTTTTGACTGGCTAAATGATTTGAGAGTTTCTTGGCCACGTAAGTGCTTAAGATGTGTGTCTGCGACAATGAAATTAGTCGCGAACATAGATGCGGTGATTTTTCGGCAGTCCGTGCAGTGACAGGTGAATGTGTCTATTAGGCCTGGGCCTTGTGTTGGCTGAAGGTTGTCCGTAAAATTAGCGAGATATTTTAAACAAGGCTATATACTTGGGAGCACTTACAAAGGACAACTGTACTGCGCCACAGTAGCATGTGGCAGTCGCCTGGCCTTCTTTTGACCAGCCATCATCAGCGCCACCGGCAACAGGTATGTAGGGCTTGGAATTATCTCTTGCAGCAGCCATGATTGAGCTTCTTTTTGAGTGTGAAAGAGTGCTTTGCGTAAATTTAAGGGACTTGTGCTTTGCCTTAAATAATTCATTCCGATGGAGATTACGAACCGGCGTCCCGGCTCCCATTTATCTCCTACCGGCCTCCCACCGGTCTCCCACCCACTAGCATTTCGTTTAGCAGTGAACATGCCGTTGATGACGCAATTGAATTTACGATGATAAGGTAAAAGCTCCATTAAATTTGTTGGATGAAGGAGGGCTTTATAAGCCGATTGATAATCAATCTTTTACCCTGACTAAGGCAAATGTGCGAGCTGGTTATATGACGTCTGCCTTCGACTGTACTCGGAGGCTATTACAGTGGATAAATGGATGGATGATGGATTGATGGATTTCATTCACGCTGACCCCTCGCTTTTGAGTTGAAGCTTTGAACTGAGGTACATGTGTGATACCCCTTTTCTATCCAGGGGCAGACATAACTACTTATAGACCTAATGGGTGCCTCGATACTACCTCGTAAGGCAGCTGCCTGGTGCTACTCTATACAAGGATCTGAGATTCAACTTTCTGAGCGATATGCAGCCTACCATTACTGTGTTGTAAATACATCATTTGTTCAACTGAGATTGTTCCAAACTTCCTGAACAGCTAGTCCATAACTAGTTAGTTAGGTAAGTAACTGTTGGGAATTTCTCCGCGTATCCTTGGCATTGGAGCCTCTATTGTTTCTTACACACAGTGCCTACCGCTAGTTATGGTCGGGTTCTATTCCAACCATTGCTACACTGGCACAAATAGAGACGAATAAGAAATTTTTTGGCCTGCACGGGGCACCTGCGGTCTGAACACTGGCGATGTAGGCCTCGTTGACGGAGCTACAGCGCTGTGAGGGCTGCAGGCGAGCCCGTGGCACTCCGTATATTCTAGGATGAAAATAGCTATGCGGGAGCATACGTGGTACATACATGAGAGGTTCCGCGGTGGGCGGGAAGAAACCGTCGCGGAGAGAGCCCGGCTCTCCCTCAAAACGGCGATATTCCTTTCGAGGGAGGGGATGTCCAGCACGGAATATCGTGGGCCCGACGCAAGGGGCTCTCGCGCAACAGCCCCGAATAGAAACCTATCATGTATTCACTTGTACTTTATTACGTTGTAAATGACTCCTGAGGATACAGGGTATTCAAGGGCAATGGTGATGGAATACCAGCCAACACTCTCAGAACTTCTTAAGTTAATTGACCGGTCTAAGTAGGCAAGAGGCGGGGATTTCTCTCTTGCTCTCCTACCGCGACATTCCTCAGCACCCCATCAATCCGTAGGCCTTACAATTGCAACAGACCCAGCCCCCCAAACGCCACCACCGCTGCCCCTCCACACAGACCCCAAACCCCCTTGTCCCATCCTCTTGGTCCCTGTATCGTAACCCATGTATCTACCACACATACAGCAGTCCATGCCGTCAATATAACTCCCATCTCCTTCCCCTTTCCTTCGCTATGAAGCCAAAGCAGCGCGCCTGCCATGGCTATGTCACGTATTCCGAGGAATATCATTGCTTTCTCGGTTATGTCGCGGCCTTCTGGCGTGGTAGGTGTGACCCCGAGAGATCCTGCAGCAACGGACGGAGATAGAAGGGCCAATGCGCCGAGAGAAAAGACAGTCGTTGTAAGGCCAAGGCCGACGAAGCGCCATGTTGAACGAGTGAAGAGGCGGTTGGGGAAAGCCATTGTGCATCGGCTGCGAGAAATTGAATGTTGTTTTTTTTTAGTAGAAAGGATGAAAGAGCTTTTTGTTTTGGATAACCAAGCCACGCATGTTGCAAACCCTGAACTTCATATAGCCCAACACCTACTTCCGGCCAGCTATGCCACCGCGGAGAGTTTAGAAATGCTTTGGCCTTATCCAAGGGAGGCCCTTCGGCGCTGATGAAAAATCAAAATCATCTGCAGTGATTCAAACATGCCAAGACTTTCATGAATGATATGCCGTACTCCGGAGCATGCGACACATTTACCGTGGACCAGAGCTGTACAGTAGTATGTGGAGAATGCAAACCGAGGGCACCAGTTAGAATCGAATAAAAACAAAAAGCGGAGAACTCAAGTTGCGTTCGAAATTAAGTGGGTTTCCATAGGGATTTGCATGCATATATTGTTTAGTATCACTAATCATTAATTGTAACTTATAACTAGTTAACTAGTTAACTAACTACCATTAATCAGCATTAATCAGCATTAATCAGCATTAATCAGGAAACAGGGGAGCCTCAACTAACTAACGGACGTCCGGATGACCAAGGATATCTGCGTCTCAGATGGCCTGACGTAGGGTGGTGACGATCCACAGATGCAACTCCGCCTTCAAGCCGTACCCGGACCGATCATGTCATCCCCAAAGCAAACTCAATCAGAGAAGTAGCCGAAGCCTCCGATGCTCTTCTATGGTTCCTTTACTCGGCATTTTCAGGGTGGTGCTCCGTTCGGCAGGAATGGCAACTATAAACTGGCTAGCCGGCCGCAGACATCAAGCTGAGTTTACCATCCATCAACTCAAAGTTTAACATCTGCTCGTTGGCTATTCATCATGGCAACCAAGAAACTTATTGTTATCCTCGGGGCTACGGGGAATCAGGGTGGCTCAGTCGCAGAGGTTTTCCTCCAGGAGCCGCAATGGCGTGTCCGTGCAGTGACCAGGAACCCGACCAGCACAAAAGCCAATGCCTTAGCTGCCCGCGGTGCGGAAGTGGTCCAAGCAGACTTGGATTCGCCATCCACCCTCTCGTCGGCCTTTGAGAACGCGAATGCTATTTTCGCTGTCAGTGACTTCTGGGGTTTATTTGGTGATCCTGCCAACGAAGCCAAGGCGAAGGGTCAGCCGCTCAATGTCTGGGCCGCCAACCATGAGACCGAGCAACTGAAGGCCGTTATCGATGTTGCTGCGAGGGTTACTACGCTGGAGCGCTTCGTGTTGTCATCTCTTTCCAACGCGACTAAGTGGTCCAGGGGGAGGTACACGCACGTCTACCATTTCGACTCGAAAGCCAAGGCAGAGGCGTACGGAAGAGAAACCTACCCTGAGCTGTGGAAGAAGACAAGTGTCTTCCAGGCCGGTTTTTTTTTGAGCAATTTTGTCTCAAATCCGATCTTCCAGCCCGTGATGGTAAGTTCTTCACTCATCGCTTTGAACCCGCCGGATCATCTCTGAATCTCTCTAGACAGCGCATGGTGTAGCCCAGTTCGTTGGCGATCTAGATCCAAACGTTAAACTGCCTTTCATCGCCGCGGAAGAAGACACTGGGCCAATTGTAAAGGCCCTCGTGCAAGAGGGCGCTGGGAAGAATATCATCGGCTATCGGGAGTGGAGCACTTTGCGCGAACTTTCGAAGGCATTTGCGCAAGCTACTGGGGTAGAAACAGAATGTATCAAGTTGGCAAAAGGGCAATCGAAAGCTCCCCTCCCGCGTGAACTCCGTCTTGAATTGGACGATAATTGGGCTTATTGCAACGAGTTTGGATACGAGGGTCGAGATGACCCTACGATCATCCACCCCAGAGACGTGAGTTCATCAGCAGTGTTCTCTTTTTTTTTTTTTTTTTTTTTTTTTTTTTTTTTTTCAAAATTTGTGATTTTTTAAAAAAATTTTTAGAAGACCCCCCCCTCGAACGTGTGGTAAAATATAGTTTTTAAAAGGCTTTGTCAAAAGCAATAAAACAA
>NW_026516065.1:0-7859 GCF_023601865.1 Aspergillus affinis | reverse complement strand
AGTACATGCTAAATGCAAGGTTACATTTCACTGGTTGATTCCTACAGATCTTGATCGCAACCCATATTTTATCTTTATATCTCATGGTGTTCATACACATGCCCCTCCGCCTCCTCGAAAGGCCCCAGCAAAAATCATGAACGGAATCCTACAACTAATCAACCAGGCTCGAAGTCCAAGCTTAACACTTGGTAAGTACTCCCTAAGCAGGTTTAAAGTGAATTATAAGTGATTATTAACTACTATATAGGTGCTTTCCTAAAAAGTCCAGCGCTGCAGTCATTCTGTGCTGAGTATAGTTGTCATACGATCCAGCAAATCCATAATAGTTTCTCAAATTTAGACCCAATTAGGGCTATTATTAGGAAACAGCGCCTTTTGCATTATCCAGCAGGTCAAGATGTTAATGGTGTGATTTTTGAATTAGGAAAGAATATACAGCTTGAGGTAAGTACTTTATAACTAATCTATAACTGCTTGTTAACTGATTATATTACCTAGGAGTATGTGCAGGAGATCTACCAGAATAATAATCAGGTTTTCATTATCTGTATTCTTAAGGACCAAGCCGAACTTCTTCAAACTTTATCTTCGGTTGAGATTGATATGTCATACAAGCGTGTTCAATCAAAAGAGCTAAAGGAATTGGTATTTGCTGCATATCTGAATAATCAGAAAAAGAGTACATAAAGCTGCCTTATAACTGGTTAGTAACTACTTGCTAACTGCTTGGTTATAGTTATTACCCTATGTCGGGTCTTTACAACTGAGGACACAACGGAAGGCTATTATATCATATTCAAGAAGGTTTATGATATCGTCTATAGGTTAACAGGTAAAAAGCTTACCTTTCGTGCTATACATGGCACTGGACTTCATGCTCTAGTAATGGATATGGATAATAAACAGATTGAAGGTATTTTCTAACCACTTCCCAAGTACTTATTAAGTAATAGCTAACTATTTAAAATAGGGCTATCTCAGTTTCTAATAGAGATTGACCCGGGGAATCATTCACGACTCTGGATTCTAAAGAATATTCTTATTCTGTGTCGGGTGCATTTTCTTCGAGGCATTCGTGAAACTGTTCGTAAAAATTCTCTAAGTCAACATCTTGGGGCACGGATGGCAGCACTTCTAGAATGCGAGTCTGAAGAGGATTACCAAAAATGGTGCGATTGTTTAATTCGTTAGTAATTTCTAACTGGTTTATAAGTGCTCTATAAGTACTTGCTAATTATTCTTAGAGTATGAGCATCCTGCAGTTCAAAATTGGGCTCGACATAAGAAGAGCGCAGTTATTGCAGCAGGACTTAACAAGCATTGCTCTCTTATTCCCCATTATATTTTTGATCTAATTCGGAAGAGTACAAATGCTGTTGAACAAACACATAATAAGTCTAATCGCCGTGGAAAGCACTTGACACTATTACAAGCAATTCTGGAGTCAGTTTTCAACAAGCTACCTAATATTTTTTAAGTGCTTGCTAACTGCTTACAATATATGCATAGGTCATGGAAGCTAGATATACAAGACATTCAACAGAATCGAGCTTATATCTCCTACGGTCTTCGGCGTCGATATGCAACTCAAACCCTCGAAACTAGTTTTCTTAATAATATGGCTCGGTCTGGTACGTCTTTACCTTAAGTACTTATCGATCACTTATAAAGCAGTTTGCAAGTACTTATATAGAAATCTTCTATAGAACTAGCTCGGCAAGAGGAAGAATCTAATTCTTCTGAGAATATTTATGATCAAGATTATATATTCTTTCCATCTTCCAGCAGTGGAAGGCCGCTACAAAGAACTCCAAGTCAAAGAGGTAGTCGGAGAGGCAGTCAAAGCCAGCGAGGCAGTTCCCGGGCAAGATCAAGGTACGATTCTTATTAAGTGCTTAGCAACTACTTATTAAGTACTTACCTCTACTTTTCTAGTACCTCTCAAGCCAGTCTTCAAAGAGTTGCTACAGCTAATTTACGCGACCAATCTCAGAATACTGAGCTGCAGAAATTAGAAGAGGAGTTAAAGATTCAGAGTATTAAAGCTGAATTACTTGCGAAGCAGATTGAAATTAGAAAGAAAGAGCGAGAATTACGCAAGTTAGAGTTAGAAAATGAAAAGTAGTTTGAATCTCCAATCACTTCTCAAGTACTTAAGAAGCAGTTATCGACTACAGGTTTCAGTAGTCAAGATATATATAGTCGACCGTATATCCTCTATGCATCTCTACCAACCTGTCAAATGTGCTATTGACCTAGTAAAATTACCTATTTAACTACTTATTAAGTGCTTTTGAAGTACTTTATAAGTACCTTACTTTAATTAGTTAAGGGTTGTTTCACTCCTTTGTAGGCTCCCTTTTATCCTTCAGAACGAAGTACTTAGATTTAATGGTAAAGGTATTGAAAACAAAAAAGCGGTAAGATAAATACAGGCGTAAATTCAACGTGGAATTTGGGGCACGGGCCAAATTCCACCCGCCTTCATGCCTGAGGCAGACTAGTGCGTCGATGCCAGCTTTTAGCGCGTCGAACCCAACTACTTTCTGGCGGAAGGGTATGTCCCGATGTTTCAAGTTCCAACATGACGTTCGCGTCACCTAACCATTGTTGAGAACGGGTTCTCCTACTACACTAGTTAGTTACTTTGAGGACACATGAGCTGCTTGTGAAAAGACCGGGTCATCAATGTAACAACACTCTTGTTTCTTGACGACAGTTGGATATCGGTATCGACTAATTACAAAATTATATGGTAAGGAGCATTCTGAATGTCATACAACATTACGCTCTGATTCGCGTGTACACCCCGGCCGATAGTTTGCCCGTTTGGTTTTTCCGCTTGGGTTGCCCAAGATTGTTCCAGGGTCTAACTGAACTGGATCCTCTTTGACACCCTGAGTTGGGTGCCGGTTTCCACTACCTCTCTTCATCACGACAGGCACCCTCAGACACCACCTTCAAGGGCCGGAAGGGATCGCTCGAATATTGTCACGTTACTGAAACTACATCTCACAGTATCACTAGGCATCACTTTCCTTTCTGCCGTCAGCCATGTACGAACCTGTAGCTCCTCGGTACAAAAAGACCAATATTACCCGCAGCCGAAACGGATGCACTCCATGCAGACAGAAAAAACGAAAAGTGAAGCCTACCCCGCAATGGTTCGAGTAGTTACTGATATGACACGTCGTCGACATTAGTGTGATGAGAACAAGCCTAGCTGTGGGCTCTGTTCGCGCCTCGGAATCCATTGCTCTTTTCGGAGTCCTCTACTTCGATTTCAAGAGTCGTCTTTCAATTTGGGGCGGACAGCAGAAGTTGATACTCTGAATCTTGACTACAGTGAAGTATCTCGTGCCAAGTTGCATAATCATCGACATACCCAGCACGGCACGATCAGCGAAGATGATGTCCCGAATCTTAATTCCACCAGGGGCCGCCAACTCCAGATTTTGGCGAGCTTCTCCCAGGCGGAGAATATCAAAGCCCCCACTTCTACGAATTTGAATATTCCTCATAAGCCCACAATCGCTGTTTCCGACGGACTTTTTCTTCACCAATACTTTTCCCATATCATCAATTTTCTACCTAAAAGCGTACGACTAGTTGTGTCAAGCGGGTTAGACTTGCCCGCTCTTCGAGAAGCTACGGTTGCCTTTTCTGCCGCTCGATTTGCCTACTCCCTTGGGAACCCGTGCCAGGCACCGTCAAAGAACTTGTCACCACTTTTTATTCAATCGCTGAACCACTTCGGTCGTGCGATTCAATTGGTTAAGAAAGACACCAGCCAGATCGAAGATATCCTTGCTGCAGTAATTTTCTTCATACTCTTTGAAAATGTCGTTGGGACCGTCAGGACCTCTTACTGCCATTTACGAGGCCTAGAGACTCTCATCCTTCGGCACCAACGTGCTTTATCTGGAACACCTTACGGCCGACAGGTATTGCGTGCGAGTCTTTTCATCCGTGCAAAAGGGTTTCTCATTCTAGGGCCGTTGCATGCAACACATCGCAGCCAAGTTGCTGAGCGAGAGCTCGATCTTCTTGCGCGCCGGATCTGCGCACCACAAGAACTCCTCTTTCTCACGATGGCAAATTCCATCCGTGTGTCATCTATTCTCCTTCTTCAGAGATGCTCACAGTCCCGCTGCGATGATTTGGAGTCATTTCACCTGAAGCTTTCAACCCCTGGAGATGGAGAAGGTTGTCTTTCGGGATGCAATCATAGCGAGTCCGAGGTTTACCGGAAGCTGGAAGATCTTAGGCAATATGTCGATTTACTCTTCGCTCAGTCGAATTCGCTATATAATGCGTTCCTTCGATGTACGGGCCATCCAATATTCCAGCGAACCGACCTCAGCTACGCAGAAGATGCCATTCTGCCTATCACATTCGATAGCCGTGAAGACGCAATTGCCTGTGCGATGTATGCCTTGGTGCAGGTCTATTGTGACCGCCAAACACTTAGGAATTTGCTTCTCGCGGAGGCTGGAGAAATGTCCTTCCCGTTAACTCGGTGGGCTAAAGTGATCCTTGGTATTGCGAAAGGATGGGATCCATCACGATACTTATACGAGGAAACGTATAACATGAACATAGGATGGATTGTGGAGTTGCTTTGTCTTCGCTGGCCCAACGCTGATATCTTGACCTACCTCACTCAAAACCTCGTCCCTGGCCTTAGATTGGCTCGGCCTGCCATGGAAGATACTGCAGGGGCTTTGGTGCTATTTGATTTGGTAATGGAAATGCTGAAAATCGAAACTGCCCGTGGGCGCAAAGTCTTTGCCATGCACCTTGTCCATGAAGATTCTTCCGAGGAAACCGGATTCTTTCTGCCCAATCAGTCATTACATTTTGCCATCCATGGTTATACTGACGGTGGAGAGTTTTTCAATGATTATATCTCACCGTCAACTTGAGCTAGAAGTAAATAAAACGTAATTTCACTTTTATTTCCTGCTGTATACGTCCAAAACTCGGTCACTTGTCGCGCACAAAGCTAGCGTAAGTAGGAAGCCAAACCTTTCAGGGAGTAATGAGTTTCTTCAAGAGAATTCGGTAGAGGGTATTCGTTCCGCAAGAGAATCCTGTTTGAACAGTGTCAGTTCACCGTTATTTGCACCTGTCTCAGCGCGAGATGTATAATTGGCATGGGCGGTGACGGGTCTTAGCCTGAGAGGTGCTGTACATCCTTACTGCTTCGCGAACAGACTCAACATCTCGTACCTTAGTCGAAAGCCTAATAGTCTACCAGTTATCACACCTGAGAATGACCGAATGACCTAGGCTGGATGTACTGCTTGGAAAGTGCGAATCCACATGTATCAGGACTTCCCTACATCTGATAGGGCTAATGATTCGGCCACGGTAGTACCGGTGCTAATAGTCCTGCTTCGCAGCCTTCCAGTCCACTGGGCCACAAACTGTTACGAGGCGCCCTCACAGGCGATTCCAAGGAGTTACAGGGCTTCTCCGAGTAGTGGTTGCGGCCGGCAAGGATCTCGTGTCTGCAGACTCAGTAGCTGGATGATTCGAAGGCGAAGACCCTTCGGCCCTAATCTGTTCCGGGCATGTTAAATAGCCTTGGGGAGTTGTGCATTACATTTTTCCTCCTCTAATCACATCGGCTTCTCCTTACCTAGTTGACGGGCTCTTGTCCAGTATACTGCCCTTTACAGCTCCCTTTCCAGCGCTCTGGCTAGAACTCGTCAGTATAATCACTCCACAGCTCTTTGTATCTGTATAATATGTACACAACGTAGTATTCTTTTGTCCGCTTCAGCAAAGTAACGAGAACAGCCTTCGGTCTAGTCGAATTCCAATGCGAAGTGTTACGTTAATTGACAGGCACCACTGCGTACAGCCGGGTGCCTCCAATGAAGTGAATTTCAGTAGAATAAAATCTACAGCGCCTCACAGGTGATAGATATCATCCGTACTTTGCCCGAATCCGTCTTGGTAACTCAGGGACGTGAGTAACGCCAAAAATAGTGCCAGTGCCCTAGTTAGTTAAGGAGCTATCGCGTGATACGACCGGACTTTAAGAGCACAATGAAATAGCTTGTTAATACGTTTTCGTATTTTGTAGCGTTATCTTCGTCGACTGCTTGATCACTAACTCCCTTGCTCAAGCGCTACAACATGATCCATAGATGCGGCTCTTTAACCTTCCGTCTAAATCCTGATGATTTCTATCCAACAGACCTTCACCTCCGACCTAGACAAAATCGCCCCGTTGTGCAGTGTCAAAAACGTTGAAGATATTCTCACTGCTGCAAACGTGCAGCGGGCTTTATCAACCTAGGTAGATACGGCTGTTGCTGACTGTTGACGCTCTCACTAACTAGGAATTTCGTTGACCTCAGTAACCAGCCTTATCCAAGAATTCCAGAGACACTCTCAATTTAAAATTCACCGTTCAGGCCTTTAGTAATAATCCGGTGCGCAAGAACGGAATATTCACGCCAATTACGTTTCCTGCTTCACGGTCCACCTAGAAAGAGTGGCTATGTGGCAGCGAATGTGCGTCAAAGACGGCTAAGTCCAGGCTCATTCTCGTGTATGAAGAAGGGAAATTGCGCTGAGAAATCGAAAGGTTAGAAATCATTATCAGAATCTAACTGGCTCAAATCAAATCCAAGTTCAAATATGGTCACGGACAGCAGAAATGCAGGACACTCGTGGAATCCCCAGAATCGACAATTGGCATCGACAGGGCTTGGGGATTCCCAATATGGCTGCCAAGTATCTCAGGACCAGGATCCTCAATTCTTTCTCTTGTGTGTTAGCGCGAAGAACTCAAGTGTTTTGATTCATGTTGAAGTCAGCTGTCTTACGAATGATCAACATCTCTTTCACAATATACACCAACGGTACCTGAAGGCACGTGAGCAGCATAAATTCAAGATTTCAGTAACTGTTCCATCATGGGTCACCATTATCCTTCACACGACCTCTAAGTGGGTTTCCCACATTAAGAATATAGCTGGTATAGATTGCAATCAGCCCAAGAGCTAGACACAGTATAATACTGGCAACCATTCCTAGGGATGCGAATGCAGAGGGGATTCCTAGACTTCCAAGCGCAACAGCGTTCACAATCAGGACAACGGTAAGATGCTTCCACCCAAGTCGATGGAAGTGAGCGTCTCCTTCAAGTGTCTTCTGTCGTTCGACATCATAACGATCTTTGATCTCGCCATGGTCTATTGTTTCGGTCTGGCATATATTATCCGTGTTTGATTCGGACCTTATCAGGCGGGATTGGGGATTATCTTTGATCATGGAGCGAGCAGCAGCGATTGTCGACTTTTCCTGCATAATGTATTGTGAACACCTCATGAGTCTTCAAGAATAGGGGCTGAAAGAGATGCAAAGAACGAATCTTCAAGAGGAGAGAGGGGTCTTTGGAGGAATAAGTATGTCCGGTTTCCCGATCACGCTTTGAATCTACGGAATCTACCACGTGGGGGAGGATGATTTTTCTTCGACCCACTTAGTTTTACATACATGACACATTTTGGCCTAATCTCCGATTCATTGGTCTATCACCATCACAATCCGTCTCTCAGACGCCTGTTGGAATAAGTCCGTTAAGCATTTGAGACACGGAAAGGCTACTTCCTGGGCCCCTATCAGCGGCAATATAGAAGCTGGCTATTTGGCCTCCCATTAGGCTCTGGAACGAAGCGTGACTAATTGAATGCTTAGTAGTCATGTGCTCAGGTCGTCTTGAACAATGGGTATGTGATAAAGTTTTGGTATACCTCTCTATTGGATTTCGGCTCGGGCAATGGTTCGAGGACTCAGAGCTCGAAGAACAAAGCCCGAAGAGTGGCGACGAGGACGTA
>NW_026516064.1:0-8067 GCF_023601865.1 Aspergillus affinis | reverse complement strand
ATCTGATTGAGATAATCTATCATTATCCTCCGGCCGGCCGTGTGCAGCGAGCACTCCAGAAGGACGTGCCTAGGGGTTTGGGACCCTAGGTCACAGGCGCACCGGTCGGAATCGACCTGTTTGATCTTGTAGAAGAAGTGCCTTAATCCTATCCTTATAGTGCGCATCTGAATAATAATCGAGGTGTGCGGCTTACAGAGATGCTCGTAAAGCCGTAGATTCTTCTTGTTTGGTTTAGGTAGCAGCTGCCTCGTCGGCCTGCCTATTTTCTGTCTTTTCTACTGCTCTGTCCACTCTGTACGCAAGCGTTGGCGGATATCTCTTTTAGCTGCAGCTGCAAGCCGTATGATTGGTCGATCTCGCGGTTTTACTGAGCTTAATTTAACTCCTTTTATCGCAGCCTCCTTGGCTACCTTGTCCGCCCTTTCGTTTCCCTCTACCCCGATGTGAGCGGGGATCTAACGTAATTCAGCATCCTCTAGGCTCTCGTTCCTCAGGGTCCTGATCCTCTCGTAAATAGCCCGCAATGCGTACTGGCCCGATGGCCGGCCAGGGTTGCGCACGGCTTGAATAGCTGCTTGGCTGTCTGAGAAGACCGTGATCGGGATAGGCTTCGCCCGATCTAGGGCCATTCGGGTCCCTTCCAATTCCCCAACGTAGACCGTAGAGTCCAGTTCCGTTCCTAGATACTTCCTAGCGGTCTTACCTGCTCGAATAGAGACCGCAGCAGCTCCGATCATCCCCTGATAGCCGTTTCCATCTGTATACCAGATCTGCCGGTCCTCGCGGCAGATTCTATCGTGAGTCTGGACTGCTTTCTCTGCCCCCTCAATGATGCACCTGAGGGGCGACTCCCACGGGGCCAACACATGAGCCCGTCTGGTCTCTTATACCCCCTGTCTGCTGCCGTATCCATATAGCGGGCCTGTTTTCTTCCACTTCAGTGCCTCCATCGGAGAGTATCCGGAGGCCTTAAATGCCTCTTTCGACCTTTCCCAGCGGAGGCCCCGGGGGCAGGTTATAGCCGGCCCGGTTTGGATCCGAATAGCCGCCTCTTGAATAGTTTGTTGCATCTGTATTTGCATAGGGGGAAGGTAGAGCTCTATCTCTAGTGCAGCTGAAGCCGTGTTACGGAACGTGCCACTGATAAAAATAGCTGCGCGGGTTTGAATTTTCTGAAATTTATTAACTGTCTTCTGGAGCTTCTTGTAGTTAGCTGTCCGGCTTGTAGGGCTATACCAGGCCGCCGCCCCGTAGAGTAACTGAGGGACTACCACTGCTAGGTAGATGCGGCGCATGCTCAGCAGGGAGGTCCCCCAGGTCGAGCCTGAGATGCTGCGGAGGGCTTCCAAGGTTCTGTTCGCCTTGACAAGGGCCTTGGCCCTGTAGGTATCAAACGAAAGGGTCCTATCGAGCCAGATTCCTAGATATTTGGCGTACTCTACTGGTTTGATAATAGAGCCGGTTGCGTGATCCTTGATGGGCAGCTGATCGTGACCAGGGGGTTCCATTGGGGGATCCCAGTTGTCAACCTCTGGGTTCTCTCCCTGCCACGGCTCAGTATATATATATTCCTGCGGTACGGATCGTTCTACCGCAGGATCAGGGCGAAACGGGTTCTTGAAATGAATGAGTTCGAACTTATCGGGGGCAAATTTGGACGAATGCTGCCTTGAGCATACCGCGGCCTTGTCCAGGGCCCTCTCTAGGAGACGCTGGTTGACCGCGTAGCTATCCGAGATGGCCAGGGTGGCAACATCGTCAATCCACCCGTAGGAAACTGTCTTGCCTCCCTCCAGGAGGGGTAGCTGAATCCGAAGGGCCTCGGGACCGTTAATCGATAGGGCGCGAATGAGGGGGGTATTAAATAGGAGGAATAGGATCGGCGATATAGGGGACCCCTGGGGGATCCCGGTAGGGGTTAAAATAAGGTTGCTGAGATATCCGGAGAGCTGCAGCCTTGTCGATCGATTCGATAAAAAGGACTTGAGCCAGCCGGCGAAGAAATCGAGCCCTATCATACGTAGATTGTGGAGGAGCCGTATATGCGAGACGTTATCGAAAACGCCAGCTACGTCTAGGAATAGCATACTGACTTTCCGGCCTTTGCCCCAGTTCTCAAAGATCTGGTCAAGAAGCAACTGGATCAGGTGATCGACTGAGATGCCCCTGCGGCCCCCTAGATGGCTCCTGGGTAGGAGATTGCGCTCCTCCAGGGCCCAGGCGATCCGTACTGTAGCCACGGCCTCCAGGATCTTACCGAGGGTATTCAGGAGCGCTATAGGTCGGTAGGATTTGGCGATACAATAGTCCCGGGGGGCTGCTTTACGCAGTACTACAGTAATCGATTGCTGAAAGTATTCCAGGTTATGTCCAAGACGTAGACACGCATTAAATATTTGCGTTAGTACAGTAAGGAAAGAGGCAACCTTACTCAGCCAATACTAGACCTTGTTAGGGATGCCATCCGGCCCTGGTACTTTATCGGGAGGCGCCTGCCTGATACAGCGGAGCACCTCGTGCTCGGTAAAATCCGGGAAATCAATCTGGGGAAATATCTGAGCCGTAGAGATGTCAGAGAGGTCGGCCAGAGATAGTTCAGAAAAGAAAGCTTTGCGAAATGTCTTTACTTTCTGTTCTGCGGTCTCTGCGAGCCCGTTATCCGTTATCAGCATCAGTATAAGGTTTCCGCGGGCCTCCTTGCTCCTCGCCCACTTGGCTGCCTTCCACATGCCTCGAGGGCCTGATTCGGTAGCCTTGCGGACCTAGAAACGGTGGCCCTAGCGCAGTGCCTTAGCCAATACTTTTCCTTTGCGGTTTCTGACTTTGGTATAGCGCTCCTACCGGAGGCCCGTGGTAGGGTCGGTAGGGCCGTTCGTAATAATTGATTCTGTATACTTACGCCGGAATTTCCGGGTGATCTTGACCATTTCGCGGCATTCTGCATTGAATGAAGGGTTCGCCCACTTACTGGGCTTTGCCTACGGGGTAGAGGCAGCGATTCCTTGATTGACTGTCTCGATAAGGTATTTTATAGCGAGCTCAATATGCTGCTTCGTTTGTAAAGGAAAGGCCTTGGTCTGTAGGTTGAGGTCCACGAAGCTCTGCAGGTTCTTAACGCTGCAGGTTTTCCAGTTCTTTCGTCGCTGTGTCTCAGGGGTTTTAGTGCTGATATCCAGAAGAGTTCGTATAGGATAGTGGTCCGAGTCTGCGTAGACTCGTTCGTTAACCTCGCAGGTAACGAGCCTAGGGGTCAGGTCCTGTAAGCCGAAGACCAGATCGATAGTGGTTCTGCTTCCGTTACGTTCTTACGTGGTAGTGCCTGGCTTTAGCCAGAGGTCTAGGTACCTCGTATCCGTCAGTTCCAGTAATTGGTCGAACGAGGAGTCTCTTTTAGAGCGTTCTCTTCCCCAGGCCGGGTGGTGGAAATTAAAGTCGCTTAACAGGAGTAAACGCGGATTAGTAGAGCTGTTAGTAGGGCCGGTAGAGATAGTTAGAGAGATAACGAGATCAAGAGTAGTACTATCTGCTTTGTCAGATCGATTATAGATGTTAAAGATGCGCACTTGTTGGCCGTTAGTATCAGTGAGCTCGAGCTCCTAAACGTCCTTCGAATGCGCTATATGTTTCCAGGTACTGGAATCGATTTGATATAATATATAGAGGCACACGCGGGCCCGCTCGTTCCCTATTTCGGTCGAATCCGGGTATAGGAGCTGGTAAAAGCCGTTAGCAGGATAGTAAGTAGTATCCTGGTAGATATTTTCCTAAGGTTCTTGTACAAAGATAAGGTCAGCCTCTAGGACTGCAGGGTCCCAGAGGAACTGTACTATCACCTTGTCTTTAGATCGATTCGTATTATATTGGAGGATGTAAAGGGGCTTGATCATAATCGATTAGCCCTAATGCGTTTCTGTGATACTGAGCGGGCCCTTGTAATAGGAGCCGTAGTAGGTACAGTAGTTAGTACCGGGGACTTCGAGAGAGAAACAGTAAGGGTCTTATTGATCGAGATTAATCGTTTTCGGTATGCTACTCTACTGCGGGATCGTTTCGTAAGTAATATCTCGCCGGTTAATAAGTTAACTGGTATAATTGCCAAATATGAGACTTCCTGCCGTATTACAGACTGGGTACGGGCATTCCGGTACATTCTTTCAGACGAGATAACGCTCTGCAAGCCACTCCTTCGTCTACGGTAATCCCTAGGCATCGGGGTCACTGGGACAGATACCTCCGGCTCGTTCTGCTGACCGGTTTTTTCCCGGTCAGGCTGCGGAAACGTATCCATTCCATCTGCAGCAAAATCTATTCTATTATCTGAGGGTCCATTGGCTGCAGGAATCATTTCTTGCGAGCCGGCGTGCGGCAGCATAGATCTCGGTTAAAATCAGACTGTTAAACGATTACGGACGCTCGCAGGTCTACTAACGGACCTTGTACGCCTCTCTAAGAGGCTTGTGTGCGGCTGGCTGTATCCCTCGCTGTTAGACGAGCTAGAGGCCTCCGTACCGCTACGTACGGAAAACTGAAAGTCCTGCGGATAGAGAGAGATCCGATATCAAGTTTACCGATATACTGCTGCGGTTTGAACCCGGTCTGTCTCTGCTGCATACCTTAAATACCTTTTGTGCCAGGTAGCGTATGCTTCTTTACACCCTGCACAACGGCGCTCTTAGCTGTTAGTAGACTTGTGGGAGCAGTTCCGGGTCTTGTAACTGCTCCCATAGAGCCCGCAAGTTGTTTTATTCGAACAGACAATTCCTATGTAACTATATTATTGGCAGTTAAAGTACCGTTGGATACGAGCAGTCCGATTATATAATACTGTTCTATGAATAACGCTATCCTAAATGGTACCTCGTGCGATTGCCTTATTGGCGTAACAGGGATCTAAGAATTCTACGATCAGGGCAAATAATTTCTGGTTCTTATAGTTAGACGGATAGGTAAACTACGCGATACGCGTAATTTAGGGACTCTGTTGAGTCTCTTTGCTTATCCAGCAGTTCCTGTTTTTCTCGAGTAACTCGTTAGTTACCCGTTATTGTTCCGTATCGGTAGTGAGGTCCCCGATTGACTTAAATGCGATCCCATATATAACGATACCCCAAGAGGGATGCCGTAACATGGCCCTCGCGCTTAGGTAGTTAATCCATTGATCGTGAGTCCTGGCAGCTTCGGCCTCAGCGGTATAACGGAATGAAAGGTTCAGGTCGCTAAACTTAAGCTATTTAGTAGCTATAAAACGCGTTTTAGCTAGAGAGAGAGTCTCTGTTTAGCTGCATATTTTCTGTCTTGCTGTTTCCGCTTTTTGTTTAATATCCGAAGCTGTAAAATGTCAGTACGTATACATTGTACCAGCATCCCGTAACTTAACGATAACCTCGCGGTCCTTGCTGAGCTCCGACGGGATGGCCAGGGCGGTGCTAGAGAAGCCGTAAGAAAAGATCGTATAGGCCGGGGAAGGCGCGTTACGGACCACAGAGGCCCAGAACTAGTTATTCTGTTTCTGTACACTCGATTGAGTGTGATAGGTTTGTTTTTGAACGTTCTGAAAGGTCTGCCGGATGTTGGCTAGCTCGGGGCCGATACGGCAGTTAGCAGTCAGAATATCTACAATTTGGTATTGCAGAAAATCGCAGGTATCAGTTACCTGCTGTATAAAGCTGACTACCGGTTTAAGAAGCTGTTTCCCATTTAATTCGTTAAATTGAAGGTATTGCTGCGCATCTTTGTTAAGGTTTAAAACGCAGTAGAGAAAATTCTGATTGTGTATATTTACTGCCTCAGGAATCCCTGAAAGGGCCGGCCACGAGGGTTTCGCCCCAACCATATCGATATCCCCTATAAAGTTAGGTTCAATCGATAGCGGCTGGGATTGATAGTAAACTGGCTGATTCTAGAGGTTGCAGCCTTTGTGGTGATTGAGTAATTTTTAAAAATTTTGTTCGCGTCGAAGTTGTTGTTTTCTCGAGAGGGAGATAGCCTGCAGAACGGGGGTTTTCTTGCGGACGATATCGGGTTTAACAAGATTAGTCCCTTCCTTTCTGCGGGACTCTATATTTGCCCACTAATCACTTCTTCCGGCAGACTCTTGTGACCTATCTGGTAATCCTGACGGCAAGATGGATTGAAATTGCGCTGCAGCGAGCCCGCGACCAGCCATCCTCCCAGCCAGACCATCAAGCCTGCGGACATGATCACGATCTCCCCATTCGGTGTCCCTATCGACCGTCTGCGAAGAACCATGTCCTCTCCCAGGTCCGCAAGGGCGCGAACTACATCTTTGTCGACGCCAGCCTCATTGCGACCTGGTACAATGAGTGGAAGTTAATCGTTAATACAAGGGACGCTCACATCCGCGATATGGTTTTCGTTCTAGGATACCGGGATTCCTACCGGAGTCTCCCGACGTAAGAACAATAGTCGCGCAATAACGGGGCCGATCAGTTCTTCTTAAAGGACTTAGCAAAGTGGAAAAATCTCCTTTACAAGACGATCGTAAGTTACTACTGCCTCGGGACTATGAGCCCAGAGAATCGGGAGGCCTAGCGCTAGATCAGAAAAGATTCTAAACGCGATTATTGCAGCCGGTTTATCTTACTGATAATCCCCTAGAGTTATAACAGCCGTTTCGCCAACTTCGTGAGTCGGACTCGGAGACTTCCCCCGGATTCTACAAGGAAGGTTCCGGTATAAAAGACCAGCTATTGTATTACGATCGATCGGACGTTTCGCGACAAGTATTATATTACGTATAGCGAGACTACTCCTATCGTTCTTAAACTAATGGCGTTAGCAGAATATTAGGCTCTTGCGTACTGATTCCTGTCCGCGATACCCTGCACATCGTTTCCGGCAAATCTGGCAGCATTTATGCGTCTTACTGAAACCCGGCAGTGGCGGGCTAATCTCTGTACGCGCAAAAATAACTATTAGCTGTTTTAGCAGTTTAGAAAGCAGTTCAATACCGTTTCTGCCAAAGAAAATGTAATTCAGATTGACGTTATACTGGACTGCCTCAGCACCTTTTTCCGTGCGATTAACTTTCTAAAACGGATGCAGAAATCCGTCTGATTCGGTCGCACCTGCCTGGATCTTCCTGAGCAGATTGTACATCCTATCGACTGTCCTCTGGATGCCACTAACCGCGAGAATATCAAGCAGCTACGTGATACCCGTTTCGGCAATATCTATAGTGCCATGCATACGGTGAACCGCGGCACCCTAAAGGTAAAGCTAAACAGTATAACGCAAGCTATCCGCATCTGCGCAGCTTTTCCCGGTCTGCTCTGCTATGCTAAACAGCAGGGAAAAGCCATTACGGACATTCCTACTACGGTAGAACGCATAGAAACAGAGAATATCCTACCACACCCGGAGAACAGTTGATTGGTCTCCCAGATTGATACAGTACTCCGTGGTTCGTCTCGCTGGGTCGCGGTTCAGCGGATTATCGACGGTCTTGATATCAAATCCGATATTGGCTAACCGCGCAAGATCGTGATTCTGTTACAATACCCGACCGTAGCAGTAATTGTATATCTCGTCAATTATCCCGAACTCTTTGTTTCTGTATCAGCAATCGCTCTAACGCTATTAGGCAATCTGCAAATACTATTCCGTTTACTATCTATATCTCGGTTTAAGGAACGCTACAGACCGATCGTTTTGGGTAAATAAGTTCCAGGAGCTGCCGACAGGAGTTACTCTTACCTATAAAAACGAGCCTGCCCGCAGTCCCGGTATTTTTGTAGCTATAACTAACATTTCTTTCCGTGGGTTAACTCTTACTCGCGCCGCAAGCCTGATCCTTATGGAGGTAGACTGGCGCAGTACAAATTACACGCAGGCCTTTGGCCGCATCCGCAGGATCGGTCAAACAAGCCCAGTAGTCTACGACTATATCTTTTAGAACACTCAGGAAGAGGAAGATCAACGCGCCATCCTCAAAAATATAGCGAGACAGGCTCTCGAAAAGACGGTTAATACATACGGGCAAAAGGGATCTCCTTCCGGTCAGCAAGGCGAGGAAGATGACGGAATGATATCAGATGAGGCATT
>NW_026516063.1:0-8203 GCF_023601865.1 Aspergillus affinis | reverse complement strand
TTCGGCGAAGCGCCTGCATAGCCTGTCGTTTCAATAGATAGGCTCCACCAGGTTAATAGAATTTTGATTGATTGATTTGATTGATTGATTCCCTGCATCGACACCCGTCACTTCTCCGCATCCACGGAGCTGAGGATTGTGAGATGGCCGAGAGAATAGGGGTTGGTTGCATTTGTCTCTGTTGCGACCACGTCACCGACGGCGGGGTTGAGCGACGATCATCGGAAGAGCAGCTCATCTCCCTCTCGTTCCCGCCGTCAACAATACCTAGTCTATCTTGGACTGTTCCATTCGAAAATTTGGAAACAGTTAACGCATTTGCCGTCCACAGCATGCCCGCTTACCCCCGACCCGATTTCCACCGGCTCTCACTCAACTGGACCTCCCTAGACGGTCCCTGGGACTTCATCTTTGACGACGTGGACGTCGGCCTGTCGCAGCGCTGGCACCAGAACGGAATCCCCGCGAACGTCTCCGAGCAATCGAAGCGCCAGATCCAAGTCCCGTATGCCTTTCAAACCCCTGCGTCGGGAATAGCCCTCTACGAGGCCCACGAGGTGCTCTGGTATGAGCGCGCCATCAACGATATCCGCACGCCCGATGAACGCGCCGCCAGTCACCGATTGCTCCTTCGCTTCGGCGCCGTGGATTACGACTGTACCGTTTGGGTCGATGGGCGCGCATTCGGAGGACACCGTGGGGGCCATGTTCCTTTCGACGTCGACGTGACCGATGCGTTTGCGACCGCTGACGAGGCATCTCGGCGATTGACGCTGCGGTTGAAGGACTCCACGTATGACCTCACTCAGCCGCGCGGAAAGCAGTACTGGGGTCCCGTGCCGCAGGAGATCTTCTACACACCTTCTAGTGGGATCTGGCAGTCGGTTTGGCTGGAAAGTGTGCCTCGTTGGAGACTGGGGAATAGCAGCGAAGGGACGGTGTTGCGGTCGGATGATATCGATGCCGGACGGCTTCATGCGCGTGTGGCTGTAGTCGGTCGTCCGGCTTTGAACGAGGGATCGGTAGAGATTGAAGTCACATTGGCCGGCGTCGCGGTGAGTAAAAACATTGTGAATCTGCCCCGCGAGAAGGACTGGGTGAGTTTAGACGTCGAGATGCGTGTTCCCGACGCCAGCACACTGCAGACCCGCGCGCCTTTCAACGTCTCTGGAAGTTGGCGCAACGGCGTCGCTCTGTGGGCTCCGGAGCATCCGATCCTCTACGATGTGACGATCCGCTTGTACGACGCTCAAAGCAATCTGCTCGACGAAGTTCGAACCACCGCCGGTATGCGCCGCGTTTCCTGGCAGTCCGGAGACGGCACCTTCCGATTGAACGACAAACCGATTTTCCAAACCCTTGTGCTCGACCAGGGATATTGGCCTGAAACCGGCCTGACCCCTCCGTCGCAAGAAGCGCTGCGAGCAGACATTGAAATGGCGTTGAGAATGGGCATCAATGGTTGTCGGAAGCACCAGAAAGTCGAAGACCCGGTCTTCTACTACTGGGCCGATCGACTGGGATTCTTGGTCTGGGGCGAGATTGCGAACGCCTACGAGTTCAGCGACGAGTACATATCTCGTTATAACAGTGAGTGGACGGAGGCCGTGAAGAGAGACATCAACCATCCCAGCATCGTGGCTTGGACGCCCTTCAACGAAAGCTGGGCCTACACCTCGTTGAAGGATAACATTGAACAGCGGAACCACATCCGCTCGGTATATTACTTGACCAAGTGAGATTCTGTTCCTTCTCTTCTTAGTCGATCATCGCTTACCATGGAATAGAGCCCTAGACCCAACTCGCCCTATCAACGACAACTGCGGCTGGGAACACGTCCAAACCGACCTCACAACCTACCACGACTATTCCGACTTTCCCGCCCTCACCGCAACCAGCGCAGATTTCGAAAACGGTATCCTCGGCCAGAAGTCCAACCGGGAGATGTTCGTCAAGCCAATTACATCGGACTCTGTGGTTTTGGACCCAGGTACGCAGCACAAACCCGGCGCGCCAGTCATCTGCTCAGAGTTCGGCGGTGTCAATATCATTCCGTCCAAGGGCACGGCCGCAGGCGATCGGGATTGGGGCTATACCACAGCCAGCGACCCGGAGGATCTGTTAAGTCGGTTGGAGAAGCTGGTCATGGGCGTTGTGAAGGGCGGGCATGTTTGTGGGATGGTTTATACGCAATTGTAGGTTGCTCTTTCCATCGGTTTGGGATCCAGGCCTTGTGGATGTTGGAGAGAATGCTAATAGAATTTAGGTGTGACATTGAGCAAGAGGTGAATGGGTTCTATTCCTATGATCGGAAGGAGAAGGTGCCGGCTCATAGGGTCAAAGCTATTATGGATGCCGCTCATAAGTACTATTTTGATCATGTAGCACCGAAATAGAGCTTTGTAGTTAGGTTGGCAACATCTGACGCATTGTTCATGATGAGCACTGCTTCTGAATTTCAGATGACATTCCTGTCTTGAACAATAATCTGGCAGAATTTATGTCAAAAATGATGCGAACCTGATGCATGCATATCCACTCACTTGCAATAATATGTTTGATACATTCATCTTTCACGCCGAAACAGTAGCAGTGAAAGATCGCCCTATACTCTACCGCGTTTGACCCAGTCCTAAACAGTAGAGCCTATATTGCTTACTCTGATAATATGATTAGTAGTAGTTTTGTTTTTCGTCCGACGCCGAGATGCCCCGCAACCCTATGACTTTCCTAGGGGTTCTAGGGACGTGTCAAGCTCAAACTATATACATAAATCGAGTACGCATTTCCAGAATACAATCTCGCGTCCGAAAAGTTTACGTAGAGCACTTTCGTTGTCTGTCCTGTCCGTCCGAGATCCAGGTTTTGTAATGGTGACTCAAGATAGCCGTGGTTTGAAGATAGTCAGGTCGGGTGGTAGGAATTGTCGACGTCAGGATTTGAAGCGAATTCTCTAGAACCTCAACTAACTAACTGACTAGACTGCCTTTGGAACGCCCTACCAATGCGCCACCCCGCCAGCGCATATTGTTTACCGTACATAGTCTCTGCGCAAGATTCAGCTGTCCAAGGTACCAATGCTTCACCAGTGCACCTACCTACACTAAGCCCGGAAATGGCATTCGATGTTCCTTTCGGTGTAAGAAAAATCAGTGTTCTACTTTGTGCTCGATTTGGAGTAAGCACTAAGATCCCTGCTGCATACGCTACGGCCAGGTACCCCTCACGTTATTCCCTCGGCGCGTCCTTTACCCCAAGAGCCCCGTGACCACCGGCTCATTTTTATCCACGCGATCTAAGTATCAAACCTCGGGGAAGAGCGCTTTGTTACTGTTGCAATTCGCCATCTATCGATTCAACTGAAGGAATCATTCATTTTCACCATTGCCGGAACCGTGATATTTTCTACACATCCTGAGAAACAGTAATTTCAATTCATTCACATTCACAGTAAGATATTGTTGGCCATCTAACCCGATGGAACATCCTGCACAGAACATTCGTCGTTCAAAAGATAATTCCATGAAAGCACCTGGACGAGGGTGAAAGAACACCTGCAAGAAGGCATAATTACGATATCACTACGAGGCAATGGTGAGTCTAGTTTGATGTATTTGACTTTTTGAATGAAGACGCAAGTACCTGAGTGTACTTTCAAATTTGGCTTTAGTCTTGCTCTATACCTCAGGAATTCCCGTCCGACTGTCATCATACTCCAAGGGCGTATCATGTTTTCTGTCGACATATTCTGTCCAGTATCGGCTATCAAGCTGGATTGTGAATATTGCCGTTACTTCTGTTTCGTGAGAGGTTGGGAAGGGCGTGAGAGAAAATGGGCTACCCCTGCATTAGATTGGGTCATTGGCCCCGTTGTTGGGTTTGATGTCACCCACATAGTTACATCCTGGAGCACCACGGGTCATTCGAGTGGTATTGTAATCCAGCCGAGGTTAGCGAGGCGTTCGCATTGCTACTGTCGGTTGACTTGGTCATTGCCCTAAGCAGATATCCTATCGACTCAACTGAATGTAGGTATATGCTCGGTGGGTAAAAAGTGAAGTGTTATTCTAAACTACTCGCTTCGTTGAAGATATATCAGCTGCCTATGCCAAGGAGTCACATGACTTAGGCATATCAGCTGAATAATGGTTCCAACAGCTACCTTTGCGTGGCGCAAAGGCCTGGATCCTGGTCGTTTCATTGGAGTTGTCCATTACGTAGATCCTTGTTCATGAAAGGTGTACCAGGAAATTCCCATGTGCCTTGGGTCATGAAGATATGTGTCCCATTACCCAATCAACTATCAAGGTATTGAACGTGGCGGTGTTTTCTAGGATACTGCTCCATTAATATGATGTGAGGGGTACGAAGATTTTCGAAGTGAGGACCGATGGGCCGCAAGCGATCCAAGCGCACTGAATGCATTGTAGTGCACGAAATGCGTAGTAGCCATTAATCAGTCGGGAGAAATCCTCCCGTAGCGTGTATTCTATATGCAATGCCAAGACCCGCCGCGGTTAGGGCACGCCGGGGGGCAGCCGAGCTGACGAATCCTCCCCCGGGACTCTCGGCTCTTCTTCGTCGGCTTCTTTCTTGCCGCCTGTATAGGAGTCCTTTGATGCCCTTGTAGTTGGTCTGGTATGTTCCTCTATGGTTTGGTCTGTCAACGCTCACCGAGTCAGTCCTGAGTATTATGCTGATCCCCTCACAGCTCGGGACGATCAGATATGTGATATGGCAACGGAAATCCCCCAAACTACCGCCGCCAGAGCCTCGGAGGAGATCCGCCCTGCCAAGCATCTGCTGCGTACGTGCAGGCGTGGGAATACGTACGCCCTGCAACTACCGCCAGGCACAACTGGGAAAGGATCGTCTCTTCTGCCACAACGCCTCCTGCTTCCCCCACAGCCGCCGACAAACTTCCGCAAATCAGAGCAGATGTATTCCTCATTGCGCAGGTACCAAGCCACCGATGGTTTCTGGATGATGAAGCTTGGCCCACGGAGATTCAGCCCTCTCCGTGATAATAGACTGATAAGGTTAATCAGTTTAATGTTGACGCCTAGCGGGACCACCAATCCACTCAGTCTAATACTCTAAGGCCTTTAAGCCCACGACCAACTTGTTAAACCGGGATAACCTTTCATACTAAGCTTCCTAAGGCTCGGGAAACCCAGCCCAGGCCCCAAATCTGCTTCGCATCTATCATTTTAGAAACTTGCTAACGCCCCTCCGCCGCTGTCCTTAGTGGTCGCGTCGTCATCTGGTGATGATCCCCTTCCTAATCGTGTCTAGAGACCTTCTAACCGATGGAGGGCACCTCGACTCTTTTGCCGGGGATGATACCGTGATGATCAATCTTGACACTCTCATTTGGCGGTCGAGATGGGGCTCGTGGCTTTGCTGAATACGCCAGCCTCTGAGTTTGTTTATTATTAGCTTTTAAGCTTGTTAAGTGTCAGGGAAATTATAGATATAAAAGACCCCTTCCCTTCCAGATATTGTAGTTGATAGCACAAACATCCTCATCATTCATTCTCTCGAATTCAATTCTCTCTCCTTCGCTATAACATCATGGTTCACCTCGCTTCCACTCTTGCTGCTGGTCTAGCTGGTCTGGCCAGCATCGCCTCCGCTCATCCCGGCCATGACCACAAGGCCGAGGCTGCTCAGCGTGCGGCCTTCATGAAGCGCGCTCCCGTTCATTCTCGCAGCCTAGACCAGTGTGCCGACAAGCTCCGCGCTCGTGGTCAGGAGAAGAAGAACATTGCTCGACGTGATCGTATGGTTCAAGAACTTCGTGCCAAGAAGGGCGTGCAAGCTCGTATGTTTACTATCTAGCACATAGCTCACGAGGAAACCAAAAGTCTAATATTATTTCTCCACACAGGTGCCCCCTTCCTCAAGGCCCGTGATCTCGACACTGTCTTGAACACTACCCACCATTCCTCCCTGGATGTCAACCTCTCCACCGACCCCGAGGTTCTCTTCGCTTCCAACGCCACTTGCATCCTCGGCCCCGATGTTACTCAGGGTCCTTACTGTATGTGTCTTCGATCCAGCATTTGTCCTTTTCATACTAACGACATCAGATGTTACCGGCGAAATGATCCGCAGCGACCTCATTGAGGACCAGGAGGGTGTTCCTCTCTACATGGACATCCAGATGATCGACACCAGCACCTGCGAGCCCGTTCCCGAGGTCTACGTTGACTTCTGGCACTGCAACGCCACTGTACGTCTATTTTCTCTATGCCATCCTCAACTCAGCTAATCAAGATCAGGGTGTCTACTCCGGCATCTCCGCCAGCGGCAACGGTAACTCCGACGACACCAACAACCTCGACGCTACCTTCTTGCGCGGTCTGCAGAAAACCGACAAGGACGGTATCCTTCAGTTCAAGACCATCTTCCCCGGTCACTACACTAGCCGTGCTACTCACATCCACGGTAGGCCAACCCCACCCACTCCATCCCCTCCTTAAAAATAACTTACCAGCCGCTAACACTCCGTCTAGTCCTTTCTCACCCCGCCAACGAGACCACCGTCAACCGCAACAACAACACCATCAGCGGCCTCTACACCTCCTCGTCCTCCTACGTCGGCCAGCTCTTCTTCGACCAGGACCTAATTTCCAAGGTCGAGGAGACCGCCCCTTACAACACCAACACCCAGGAATTGACCACCAACGCCGAAGACAGCATCTTGTCCGAGGAGGCCGACACCATCGACCCCTTCGTCGAGTACGTCTTCCTGGGCGACGACGTCTCCGACGGTATCTTCTCCTGGATCTCTTTTGGCTTCGACCCCTCTGCCAGTACCGACGTCACTCCCGCTGCTTACCTGACCGAGGAGGGTGGCATTGAGAACGAGAACGCCGGTATGGGTATGGGCGGTGGTGGCGGTGCCCCTCCCGGCAGCTCCAGCATCCCTTCTGCTTCGGCCTCCACTAGCGCTTAAGTTTGAGACTTGAGGTTGATTGAGGTTTGCTTTTGCATAAAATGTATAGTATTTGCCACTATGATGCTTGATTTTCTGCGATGTCGTCGACTTCCGATTCTGCATTCGTTCGTTTTAGCGAAGTTACTCAGGGGCTAGGTCTCGGGACTTCCATATTAGCAGCTAACCGCTTCGTGGGTGCTAAATCTGTACTCATTAGGTTGTTATAAAAATTTATGATTGAGTTGTTGAACCTACATTTTGCATTCTCATCAAATCCTAGCATGCTATCTTTCAAGCTAAAGGAGTGTACCTAATTGAGGATCTATCCAAACCCCTATTATCGAGCCATGTAAATCTCGTATCTCAAAGCTTCTACAAAAGCCATTCAACCGTAAGACTCACTAAACCACCAGAGTTCTTGAAAAGAAAGAGAGATTAATCGTGAGAAGTTTTCATTGTCACTAAGAGTCTGGATACAACTGTGTCCTCTTATCAACTTGTTCAATCTGAATCCTTTGCTTCTTCCGCCGCTCATTCAAGGTACTCTCTAGGGATAATTCCTGCAGCAGCCATACGCTCAAACGCAATCTTATACGCCTCAGCCGTGTCAATTGACTCGGTGAATCCCCCTGCGCGCGAACGTGATATGTCGTACCAACGATCAAAATCATAATCAACCAACATGTTATGAGTGTGCGCCCAGCCCTGAACATCAATAGGATCTTTACGTAGGGAGAGCTCATCGCAAACGAGGTTCCATGAAGAGCGGTTTAACTTGACAAACTCCTCCATCGACTGCGCCTGGTGCTGCTCCCCGTCGCGGGGGCAGACGCCCGCTAAGCCGAACTGGCGACAAATTCCCGGCCACACGTACGCCCAAGTGATAAGTTCATCTTCATCTGCGACGTTAAACGCTGGTACATTCTCCCGAAGGCTGTCTTTCAACGCGACGTAGATTTCCAGCTGGGATAGGATATCCTGGATCCCAGACCAGATTATCATTAAGTCTCCAGAGGAAGCACTCCAGGCAGCCCGGGCAGCCCGGGCAACTCAGACTATCTGGACAGATGGATCTAGGCTAGAAGACGGGAAAACTGGAGCTGGAATAGCATGGCAAGCCCAGCAAGGCTGCTAGAAGACGAAAACATTCCCAATGGGAAAAGGACAAGAAGTCTTTGATGCAGAGCTCCTAGGAGTCTACCAGGGACTACAGCTGGCGAGAGAGATGGAAAGCCAAGGACCAATCACCATACTACTCGA
>NW_026516062.1:0-8318 GCF_023601865.1 Aspergillus affinis | reverse complement strand
TAAAAAACGGTGAATTAGTATGGGATACGGAGCTGCGGCGCTCGCTTGCGTGCGGCGCCCGCTTACCGGATACGTTAGTTATCGTTAGCCTGACAACGATACCAAATTGACCGTCTCTACAATACCCACCGCCAAAATTCTCGTTGTATAAGACGCAACCAGAATTGTGATGGGGTGTTGGAAAGCCCTGAAGTGGCAAAATTCACCAAACGCAAGTCATTATTTATCACAATAGCTCCGGAAAAGGTATAAAAAGGATGTCTCTATCCCGTTTGCGAGCTGATCAAGCAGCCAATATCTCGTTCCTTTCCTCTTCTCAACTTGCCTCACGCATATCCAGATACCTGCTCTCTTATTCTTCATGTTTTGATCTCTTCGCTGACTATGGGCAAAAGATCCTTTGGGTGCCGTGAAGATGCCCGGAAGAAGCGTCGTGAGCGGCGTCTTGCTTGTGGGTATATGTCAGGAACCTCTCGGTATCTGCAGATACGTGACTCCGTCACTGATCCGCAAAGTAGTATGAGTAGTAGCTAGTCTCCCGCAGAATTCGCTGCCTTCTATGCAGCTTATTCTTCGTTAATACATACCTACCTTGACGGTTTTGTGCCTTACAGTATATCTCAAGAGCCCACCAGGAAGAAGACGTTATCAGGGATAAAAATAACCGCCTGGATGAAACTAAGGACCTACAGCACCAATGTATCACCCTATACACGGAGTAAGGGGTCCCGAGCAAACTGGAAACTGGGCTCCTGCTAACTACGTTCATCAGGTATCTTGTCAAAGAGAATTATGAAACATCTGGTTATGTCCCCCCGATTGGCATCCCTGCTCCAGTTATTGTTTGCATCAAAAATTTCATTCGTTGGTACATAGACTCTGCCGAGTGCCAGGGGAGGCTCACTGAAAATAAAAAACCCACGGTGAGAAGCACCACTTCATTTGCGGTGTGAAAGCCAATCAAGATGATTAAAACTGATTCATTTGGTACTAAAAGACTAAAATTTCAAGCTTAGAAAAGGAAGGAAGGGAAGGAAGGGAAGGAAGGGAAAGTGGGCGGACTGAGTAGGAGATGGTTGGCAAACAAGGTAAACAGTACAAACAGAAAAAACAATACCCTTGGCTTGAGTCTCTGTATCTAACACAACACAATCAACTCTCATCATCAATACCAACATCAAAAACAGTTTGCCCCCTAGAGACTCACTCTTTGTTTCCCGGCCCCTACCCGTTACCATGCTAGTCCTCATGAAGATAAATACATAAATAATAATTTTTTAAGATTAAATTCCAGACCAACTGCATGACGTATAACACCGTATATTATTCCGTACAAGAACCTCCTATACACTCTCCTATCTTAGTACCCATCTACACCCTGACATCCGTCCTTCTCAGCGCCACACCCGGAGAACAGCGATAACCCGCGTCAAAGCTGAAATCTATATCACTCCTTCCGTTTCGCCAATACGCACCACGTACTTAATAGCAGACGCCTTGCCCGCTTTAAGATCCTGCAACGCCCCTTCAAGTCCAGTCAACCCACCCGGGCGCACTTCATACTGGTGTCCCGAGAACCAGCCCTGCGCCAAACCACGGCCAATGAATTGGAAGATAGCAGCACTAAACTCGTTATCCTCGACTGTTTTGCCTGCTGCGGGAGGCATGTGAACCGATCCCGCTATAGTTTGGCCCATGATAATTCCCTCGTAGGGCTGGCGGTCACCGTTAGACAGCATGGTAGTGATCTCCCCATTTTATGATGACTTCCATGTTCGCCCACCGCATCGTATGCGTAGTGTATAGATCGCCCACCGGCCGCTTCCTTGATCTTTGCCCGAACGACCTCGTCACCTTCACGATAGTCGATTATCGTGTCACCCTTCTCACGATCGATAAGAGTTTCGACAAAGGCGCTGCCTTTGCCAGCTACCGTGATAAGCGGGTGGATATTGGAAAGCCGGGCAAATTTGATCACAAAGGCTCCAACTAGGTCGTGTACTCGGGCGCGATCGCATACTCGGCGTAGCTACCATGAGGTGTCATCACTTGATGGAACGCAGCGACCTTGTCGCCCTTGTGGAATCCCATCACGCCCTCCCCCACTGCCTCGATGTATCCGGCGATATCATCTCCTTGATTGGTGGGTGTCCCGTCTATTGGCCACCAGGGATTCCAGTCTTTAGGATTGGTGCCAGAAACGACCACGTGAATAAGGACCTGGCCAGCTTTAGGGACGGGAATATCGGTGTCTCGGATTGTCAGTGAGATATCATTGTCCACAAAGGCCTCCTTCATGATTGCTGGTGATTTTCCTGAATTGTTGTAAGGTCACGTATATCTCTGGTAGCTTGATGCGTTGTTGATAATTTATATAGAATGTTCCCAGCCCCGGGATGGCCCCCAAATTATATTTATAAGCATGCGGTATTTAACTAACTAGTTATCTCTAGACTCTCCCAACGAAATAGACCACGTGAATTATTTCAAGGTTACTAGGCAGATCTAAACCTCGCCAGGACCCGCGGGTAGCTCAATACCAAGTACCCAAACCCGTTCTTGACAGATATTTGGGTCCAAGATGCTACCTGTTGTTTGATAAGTGATGCTTCGGTGTTCATATTATTGATGGGAGTTGATGGTTGTTGTTTAATAAGTGATGCTTCGATGTTGGTATTATTGATGAGAGTTGATTGTGTTGTGTTAGATACAGAGAGGCTGGTAGCCAGGTAAATATGTATGCATGCACGTGCTCCCAGTGACCAGGATATTCAACACCAGCATTGGGTCCGGGTTGGGTCCGGGTTGGGTTTTGGGTCAAGACCTTCGACCCAAGTTGGGTTTTGCGGAAGTCTGGTCGTGGGAGTGCGCCGTGAGAATGGAATGTGTATGAGCTCCTTGCCGACCAGGCCTCCTAGCCGGTCGCGAAGAACCTGCGCGGTCTGAGTTGTAAGTGCTTTTGGTACTAGAAGCCTAACAAGGTTTCCACAATTAGTCAATGCGCATGCGACTATCAGCATGATAACTGAAATTTGCTTTGGCCCATGTTCACCTGCAGGGACAGAATTTGATCCTGAGGTAGGACCGGCCATCCCCAGTGCTACAGAAACTTGCTCCTGGCGTATCTGCATGTTTGCGTCAATTTCAAGCAGAATCCAGTCTGGGTACTCCATATAGTCCCAAAAAGCATGAGATGAATAACGACGTTCTTGGTCATGCCTGCTTTGATCAGCTTTTGCGAATAGCTCCTTCACACGCATCAGGCGCTGCAAGTTGACGATAGCCAGACCGTATGAGACTAGGGCTTGTTTCATGTTCGGCCCAAATGCAACAGATGTAGTCTTCCGAAGCTGTTGAAGAATAAACGGTTTATTATTATGTGTTTTAGAAGTATTAGATAGCAAATTTTTGAATTCATAGAATCAGAATCACTACTCCTATCCTTTCCTACCCCTACAAACTAACTAAACCATCCCTTCACACGTCGCCCAGCAATACCTATCTAGGTAGTAAGTCACTATCCACCTGTGTATAACAGTAACACTTACAATATGTGCACAACTAATCCCATTTCCCATTCGTATGATTGTACTTGCCACAAAGACAATTCGTAAATTTATCTAGTAATTATATCTAGTTTAAACCCGGGTTTATTTTGAGCATGGCATGGGTACTCGGTATTCACGCGCAGGACACCGGATCCCATTGCTTTTATATTCAAGTTGCTAATACGGCTGCCTGATTGACAGCAAAGCAATAAATGGTATCTAGTTGTTGGAACAATATTGTCAACCAGACTAGAGAGGTGGAGTATCCTGACCTAATCCACATACCGCACAGCACCTTGCTTGGCCTAGACTTGGCCTACCATTCCAAATGACATACCAATGGATCAGGAATGCATAGGTGTAAGCAAGTGGAGTTATAAATGGCTAGGCAGATTGTAGTTTAGAAATGACACTTCACCTTTACCTACCGAGCATATACCCACATTCCGTTGAATCGATAGGATATCTGCTTAGGGCAATGACCAAGTCAACCGACACTAGTATTAATGTAAGCTAGCTGATGTTTAGATTATTTTATTCATAGATTCCAGCCACTGTAGTTTGTTCCTTTTGTTCCGAAGCTATAATATTTGGGGTATGCTGACACGCCACACGAACCTATAAGAGCTCTTCCACATTGGCCATTGACATAGACAAAGTATGTTATAACTGCCGTGGCTTATAGAAGTCTATAGACCTATCTATGCTATTATCCAGACTTCATATCTAAAGCAGACAGACTCAATTCCACATAGACTGCGGCACTATCGGATATCGGCAGTCCGATTGATAGCAAAAAGAATTATCAGCAAGTACGATATCGTACGATATCTGTCTGATAATAAATATGACAAATATGCCAAGATCTGGCACCTAATTTGGAAGGCCTGAGTTATGCATTTTTGGTAGTATTTTTGGCGTTTCCGCCTTATAATATCCAGGAATAAAGAACAAGGTCATCTTGGTGTTTGATTTCAATATTGTAAATATTATATACAGGCTACTCTTACATATAATCTATATAATTATGTTTCTTTAAGATCGTATTCCTATTGAAATATAACAAGAATCAAGGTAAACTACAATTTATCAAGCTCAAGACCTGCTGGAAGCTTTGGTTGCTTCCGAATTCTCCCTGATCGCCCTTGTATATGCCTCTCAGTTGATATCTGTATATGAGATAAAGAAAGATCTATCTCATTATCATCATCCTCAGGCTCAATAGCGGTATAAGGTCATTTCTGTCTAGATGAAAACTCCTCCTATTGGACTTGATCTAAATTATCAAACATCTCTTGATGGCTGCAGCCTTCTTCCTCGTTATCACTAATTGGATCAACCTCATTTAGTTGTGGCCTCCTGAAGCCAGGGAACTGCTGGATGCGCTCCTGATATCGATCGAATTCATGTTGTAGAATATCACGATACTTCTTCATCCAGTGGACTTTATTGCCATTCTCATCAGCCCCTTTCCAATCATCATTATCAAAGTATCGAAGCTTCTTTGAAGGGCATAGGGTTGTAGCAATTGCATAAATTGAACTAGAAGGATCATTGTCAGTTGCTGTATAGTACTTCGAAAGCTTCTTTTGTGCTATATGAAGCGCTTTAAGCATCTTTTGCTTCCAAGGAACAGTCTTCCGTTTGAGTAAGTGTTCAATCTTTTTAAAATAGCTAAAAAGCTGGTTGTAGATGCTGAATACCGAATGAATAGTGACATCGCGAGTCTTTGATAAGATATTGGTCAAATCAAAGAAGGGCTTTGTGATCATGAGAAGATACTCAACCTGCCGCCATTCATCTATACTAAGTAAGAACTGAATGTGTTAGTGAGCTTCACAATATCGATGAATATCATTACGTAGTTCTCGCGCTCAATTCAACATTAGAAATGTAGAATTCCAACGTGTGCGTACGTCCTGGATCAAGAGAAGCTTTAGTTTGCGATCTTGGAGAGCTGTAAAAGCCTCTCGACGTTGTGAACTTGCATTGATAAATACTGCAAGCTCTCGGATCTAGATTTTATAAGCTATAGTATTTAATGATTAATTAAAGAGAGCATAACTTACCCTTTTCAGTATAAGGGTAATATCATTTGATGATTGTCCAAGAGGGGACTGTAGAGACTTTGTACGTGACTCTGACCACTCTAACTCAGTCTCTGAATTCTTAGGATTCACTTTGATAGTGCAGAGTAAATCCCTAAGGTTTAATTACATAATATGTACAATGCATAGAACGCAAAAGATTGATATAACAATGAGAGTAAGAGATTGAGCTATCTCTTGAACACCATAGATCATTGTGTTATTGTTCGATGTATTATCTGTAGTGATTAACTGCACTTTATCTACAATGCTATATTCTTTAAAGATTTGCATAACTGTCTCACTAAGGTAAATGCCCGTATGAGATCCTTGGATATGTTTAAATCCAAGAAGGATCTCACGATAATTCCAATCTTTGTCAATAAAATACCCTGTAATTGTTATAAATACCTGGAAGAATGGTGATGTCCAGCAGTTAAGTGCAACTAAAAGACAGCTACCAGTAGGAAGTTAGCTAAGTACACTTTGCTGTTGGCTTTTAACTTTGTTATCTAATAGACGTCTCATAGTGCGTACAGAAGAATATGAGAGAGAAGAGTCACGATCAGCAAGCTTAATTTAATCAAGGAAGTCTTTGAATTCAGGGTACTCAATTGTGCGAAAAGGAAAGCTTGCAGTCGTAATCAATCTCAACAATTTCTGCTGCCAGATATAAGGATTGAAATCAATGCCCTATTTTTGAAAACGTGTAGTAGTACACTTATTACCTTTCAGATGATTTACTATTGGAGAAGGTCCAGTACGTCAATGCTTAGAGTGTATAATTATTCCTTTACAGTATTTGCACATAACCTTAGGCTCGCCAGTCTTCGCATGTGCAACCTGGTCAAACGATTTCTACGCAGAGGCTTTTTTTGTTTTACTATCTTAAATAATTGATATATCCTTCTTCTGGCTGTACTTAGTTGTAAGCTACCAATTAACAAATTCTTGCCGAGATTTGAGCATTTCTGGGTTGTCTTTATCGGGTGGATAGAGAATATAATATAATTGAAAGGGCTTGCCAACGCGTTCTAGGCATGGAGGTACAGGAAGGGGTAGAGGTAAGGAAAAAGACTCAAAACCTGGAGTTAATCGTGTAGTAAATTGGCTACCAGGTGCCTCTGAGAAGTTATCTGATCGGAGAAGTTCTGGATTAATTAATGAATCAGTATATTCAAAAGAATATTGTACGATTGGAGTTTGGATAAAGCAGAACTGCTCTTAATGAAAGATTTACTAGTTTTTCAGCTATAAAAGGGGGTTACAGCTTATAGGTAAATGCCTAAATGTAGACGTAATTTTGACGTGTTAAAGTCTATACTTGATAACGATTGAGTAATATGGAGAATCTATAACGTATTTCACTACCGAGCGCCGCACCACCACCGAGCGCCGCACCTCCCGCCAATTCCTGCCCATGTGCTAAATACTAGAGTCTTTATCAATTGAGCAATTGCATTTCTGTCTAAAAATTAATTAGGAACTCGATTAGGACATTGCAATCGCCTATGTCCTAGATTATGGGTCTACCGAAGAAGTGATTATTCAACCGATTTTATATGATCATACTCAAATGAATGAAGGTCTTAATTCCTCTAACTAAACGATAAAGAAGCCAATAATTATGCAATCTCAGAGGCTTCAGGATCATCATAAAATGAGCGGAATTGCATGATCTATATCGTCATAAATCATACGGCTCGGTTCATATTGATCAGTTGCATGATCGGTCCGGTCTGATATAACGTATTTCACCACCGAGTGGGCCACACCAGCAAACGGCGGAGATCAGGTGATGACTAGCTACATATGGATTAGCGTACGCAGCCAGATACCAGAGATATGCGGCAAAATGGCAGAGATCTCCAACAAAAATTGTCTTGCCTCTCCAAAACATCTAGAAACTCAAAAATCTCAAAAGCCTTTGAAGAGGTGTCAATATCGCATCCAGATACCGTGGAAATAAATGCATCCTTCCTGGTTCTATGGAACCACATCAGCTAGTTACAATGAGTTACCAGCTAAGCGCGATATCGGACTCGTAAAGGTAGACTTACTTGATCAAGCTGAGACTGCGGAACCTGCTAGCTTGGGGGCTAAGTGACACGACAGGACGCAGGTCACCACGACCCTTACGTAAACCTAACCGCGAATGATCTAACCAAATTTAGACGTCACATGACTTCGTGGTACGACAAAGCTCGGTTGGACCTGACGAATCCCCAACTAAGCATGTTTGCGTCAATGTTTCCGTCACGCTATTCTGGCTATCATCCAAAAGCCAAATAAGACAGACTGGGCAAACCCTAGATCTTACAGACCAATTGCCCTCCTCTCAGTCCTAGGCAAAGGCCTTGAACGCCTGATATCAAGAAATATGGCATGGATTGCTATCTCCTATAAAGTCCTAGCTAGCCAACAGTTTGGGGCTCTACCTCTTCGCTCTGCGGTTGACCTTACCACCTGCCTGCTGCATGATGTAGAGCAAGCCCTAAACCAGGGCAAAACAGCTTCCCTTTTAACTTTCGACATCAAAGGGGCATTCGATGGCGTCCTTCCCGGCAGACTGGTACTCAGATTACGTACACAGGGTTGGCCCGATAATCTAGTCCGCTGGGTAGCCTCCTTTGTCACAGGGCGCACAGTCCAAATCCGACTAGACGGTGAACTAGGGCCTAAG
>NW_026516061.1:0-8651 GCF_023601865.1 Aspergillus affinis | reverse complement strand
CATTCGCTCCTTAGTAGGCTACGTGCGTGTAGCCGATACAGTGTCATTCTGCCCTCCTTCCCCTGTGCATTTCATAATATAGGTTATGAGCCCGAACTGCTACGTCTAGCCTAACCAGCAGACCTAGCACCTCGAAAGATTGCCTGAAAACTAATCGTTCCAGCCAATTCAGCAGAACAACACTGTACGCGGCGTGTTGATCCTCGATCTTGCGAAGGTGGCCAGGCCCGTACACCCTGCCTACCTATCCCGGATTAGGCTATCAAAAAACTACGTCTCTAGAGCCGAACACGACGAATGCGACCGGCCCGGCGACAACGAGACCCACAGACTGGGAGATACGTATCGAGCCGAGAGAGTACAGAAGACCTAGCGAGACCGAACATTCCCGGAACATTCGACGATCCGATAGAGACGACTGAACCGACTGAAACGGTCAAAGAAACTGAGCCGATTGAGACGCCCGAGACGCTCAAGAGAAACGATACAAGCGAGACAATCGAGAATACCGTACCGGAAGAGATAATCCGAAGCGCTAGTGGCATCGCGATAGAAGATCCTAGCGAGCAACTGCAAGCAGAACTAGCAGGCAGAATGGCAACTCCTATTCCTGAGCCTAAAGAGGCAAAACCGATCAAGTTATTACCATTTGACATACCGAATTTGACGAAGCAGAATGTCAGAACATGGAAATCAGACGTGCAGGAATTTTGTGAATCACAAGGAGTATGGGAGGTAGTAGAGCAGACTCTGAAGAGGCAAGACAAGCCAGGAGAGTTACAGAATCTACTGGACAAGCCCTTATGGGCCTCCCAAGATGCAACAGCAAGGATCTATATCAAGCGAAACATCCAACAAGAGGACAAAGCAGCAGTTCGTGATCTGAACAACTCGGGAGCAGTCTGGAGACATCTGATGGGTCGATATGAGCGGAAAACTGAGCATGATACTGTCATATTAGCTCAGAGGATTACGCAATGGAAGAAAGACCCTAAGGATAGTATTGAGATATCCCTCCAACAACTGGAGCAGTTGAACGCTGATCTATCTGAGGTTAGCGACCAGAAATATAAGTTCGAAGAGTTAATTATACTCGTTACGTTTCTGAACGGATTGCCCGAGGAGTATAAGACAATGAGAGACTCCCTATTCAACAATAGCACGTTTGAACGAGGATTGATCCTATCGAGACTGCAGCAGAAGGAGTCACAGCTGAGAATCAGTATCACTGAAGAAGCTGAGAAATCTGCAAATCGGATAAAGCACAGTCGGGAATGTTTCAATTGTGGCAAGATAGGCCATTTTGCGAGAGACTGCAGAGCCCCTAAGAAGAAGAGAGAGCCAGAGGAAAGGAATAGCCGAAGGGATCGATATAGCAGAGATTCGCGACAAGACCTCAGAAGACCAGGCAGAGATAAGGGCCGAACAAGATATAAAGGCCGCCAGAGAGGCAAAGCTCGTATAGCAGACGAAGAATCCGAGTCTGATAGCAATTCGAGCGCTAGTTTCAGAAGTTCTACTAGAGATAGCGCCCATCGAGCCTACTAAAGAGGCAACTACCGAACCTACAAATAAAAGGCATATCTAGCAGTCGAGAATGCTTACCGAGTCGAATTAAAAGAACAAATCAGTGATCGACACGAATATCTGCTTGAAGAACCCGAGAGAGCGTACCGGGTAAAGAGAAACGAGGACCCTATAATCGACAACGGAGCAACGAGTGCCTGCAGCGGGAAGATCGATTTATTCGAGTCTCTAGATCAGAGATATGGAGGCAGTCTAGAAACTGCTGGAAAATCCATCGAGATCACTGGTAGAGGAACAATTAGGATCCCGTTGAGCAGTGGGAAAGTGGCCCAAATTCGAAATGCGTTATACGTGCCTAAGATAAGGCAGACCCGGCCGTAAAATAACTAACTAATTAACTGGTCGGATGCAACCAGGATTCTAAGCACCGTGCTTAGAATAAATTTACAAGAGCTCTTTCGAATACTCATATCTATGTAACGAACGGCTACGCAGGCGATAAGGAATCGCGAGAATGTAGGGTATGCATTCAACGAAGAAACTAAGCTAGGTTGTGAAGCTAGTCCCGATCGGGTAGTTAGGTCATAATATCACGAAGGAAGGTCTTCGGAGGCTGGTCACAGTCCGTGACAATATCGGTCTCAATTTGAGAACTGAGACACTCGATGTACCTGGCAAAGGAGTAGACGAAAATCGGGATAAAACTATAGTCCTGCCTAAACCATATGAAACCTCCCTTGTCTCAAAGCTTTCTACGTAACTAATCTACATTTATCGAAGCTGTATTTTAACGTGGCAATACTGCTTCTTCGAAAGCTGTCGTCTCCATTATATCTATGCTGTGAACAACTGTAACACCTGCCCGATCATCTTCGACCTCAACTCCAATGGTACCCTACTACTTGTTCCCTGCGCCGATCTCCTCTAAAGCTTCGCCGGCCTGTCAACCATACATCTCGCCTTTCCCGTCTCCATCACTACGGCTATCGGGGAGGACTTGCATATCATGTCTAAAAGTAGCATTTTAACATCTGGATCTGTGGTCTCCTACATCGTTTATATTCGGGCCAACTAGTGCAATATATCCAGTAACAGATCCAGTCCAATCAGTCACGCGAATAAACAGCGCTCCTACTGGAATCTATAGCGTCTCTACTTACTCAAATTATCAACAGCATACTAAAATCTCTCTTAAACTCCATTACCGGCTGTTATTCACACAGCCTCTACGTCGCCTTCATCCACCCTCGTTCCTAGACACAGTCGTTCGATCCACAGCTCAGACAAAGGTACCATATAGTCCACTATCTTCTTATGTCTCATACATACGACCACAGGGTGTGGAGAACAGGGCTTCCCGTCCGCTCAGCCGTACTTAAGCCACACGTCGGCCAGCGAATCCCGGCTGTTGTATGTTTTTCTTTTTTTGACATCCATTTTCTGCGTTATTGTTGCCCCGTCTTCACTGTGAGTAGAACTGACAATTTGAGCATCGGGCTGGCCAGCCCATAATGGTGAAGAAGTAGCGGAGAATATTGGAATGGCCGCTATTGCAGGTCTTAAAGGCGGGACAGCCCTTTTGTCGATACTAGCGGTGGTGTATAGCTGAGGAGTATAAGCTTTTACACTGGAGAGCGAGCCTTGAGTATGCCTTGGGGAGCGAGCGCCCAGTTAAGTGGATAGATGCCGCTATTATTACATTAATAGTGAGTATGGTAGGAGAACATGACGAGCACCTACGTATGGACATAATCGCCGAGATTTTGTGGAATTTCTGAAATTGGAGAACCGAAGAGCTTAGTTTTAGATCAGCCGATATCTAAAGTATTAGAGATGATGTTGTTCAACTCAGAGAAGTAGTTGTCTACGGTATAGAAAAGGTAGTGAGTCACTCCACTTTTGCTAAGATAAGCGGCCCCGAAATTAAACCGGCCCGTCCTCCACATATTGCGAGAACCCATATAAATGACGTTGTTTCAGCTAAGAATAGGTTGTAATCTCCCCACTTTATCGATAATATAAGGCAGAGATTTGAGTTCTACTGTTTTATATGTTACTTGGATAGTTGTCGCCTTCCCTCAAAGCCAATGGTTTGGTCCGTATTATGATTACCACTCTATATAACCCTTCCTTTATACTCATGATAACAAGGAGGCAAGGGAAGCGTTCTACATTTCCTATAACGATATGCTCGCGCCCTGCGGCAGGCGTTTCGGCACTTCAAGTGAGCATTGGGGCTTGGAATAGTCACCTGATATAGCATGTTAGAATGACATGGCTAAGCTTACCTTATCTGATCTATGCTTCTACTGAGAAATGGTAAAACATGGTTCAAGTCCCCCATTACAATGCCCAAGGCTTCGACATTTACATGCCCTTAGGTACTCCCAGCTCCGCCAGAGACTCCGTCAGCCCTAATCTGACCCAGTTATCAACTTCCTTCGTCGTAGCCACGGCGATCACCCCCAGCATACCCAACGAATTCACCCCGGCCTCCTTATTAATCGCACCCCGTCGTCTCGGCAACACAATCATCCACCTCTTGGTAAGAATCATATTATGCGGACAGGCAGCCCCGGACGGCGCACTCGCCGCATGCTCAGCGCGGCCCTCGCCGACTCGCGTAGTGTGATCTAGCAGGTCATTATAAACTCCAACCAACGCAGAGGATGTCAGTATCACATCCTCTTCAAACCGCTGAAAGAACCACTCAAATGGAACCTTGGTCTCGGGCATCTCCCCCTTGGAAGAATCTAGAAACGCCGCGAAACTGTTCGCCGGTAAGGGCATCACCTGCAGATGTTTGTGCAGCCGACTACATCCGCCATCGCTTCCGCAGTTATAAAAAGCAACGTAATCCTTTTCTGCAGCGTTCAGGATTTGCCATGCAACGTGCAGATCGGCCTCGTCGAGCGGCTCGTACTGTCGTCGGCGTCCGTCACCGGTCAGAAGCATGAGATGAGGCCGCGCGAAACAGAACTTGTTTGCGATTACACAGTGGGTGTCTGTCTCGTCAATTTCGAACCCGGCGGTACTGATATCGCTACCTTCTCGCTTTTCGGGCTCTCGATTGGCGGTTTCGGGCTGGGGCTGGGAGGTAGTGAGGGTAGGCTTTTTAGCAAGAGCAGAGGTGAGAACGAAATGAAACTTGAATGGGGTAAGTAGGTGCATGGTTCGACTAATGGTTGAAGGAGCTATTCTTACTTTCAGGTCGCCGTCAATATGCTCGATGATCTGTTGTTTGTCGTCGTAGAGGACGAGGCCGGATTCGACGAGACGGTCAAACTTGGAGATAACCAGGGATTCTTCCATGTTTGGGATAATTTTTCGGTGGATGATGTTGGATGCAGCAATATGATCTAAACGGTTGGAGGCGGGATGAAGATCCATCCAGGGAATTCAGCTTTAGTAGTATGACGGGAGGCTTGCTCCGAATTATTGAAAAATACTGTAACGGACCATAACTTCATATTAAAAGTAATTATCAAAACTGTATGGTCAGGACACGAATTGACTAATCATCGTCCAATACCCTTCTCGATACTTCCTGAATACGTTCACCTATCTCCAACACTTCCTTTCTGCTAGTTCTCGACCAAACCAGAAAATAAGCAATAAACCCAGTGCCCCCTACTGGTGACACTACCTCCCTCAACGCAGTCCGTTCAGCTCGAGTCACGTGCGGCGCAATTGCCGGTAGTTGGTACAGTACCTGCTCGCAAAAGTCTTCGGGAACTCGAAAATTTTCGCGATGGACAGGAATAAAGAAGATCTCACAGTGGTACTGGGCATTATTGGCGAAAGGTTGCGCTAGAGCAGTGAAGCGCTCGCGATCGTCGAGAGCCCGGAGGATTTGGAGGGCACTGTAGTCCACCCCGAAGGTGTAGGCAACCGCAAAAACGGCCTGCAGACCAGGTGGCCGAGCATTGACTTCAATTAGAACTACCTCTGGCTGGCAGCTCGTAGTCAGCCCTGTGTGGGTAAGCTCGACGACGCCGTCGGTCTCCTGATAACGCATCGAGGAGTTTTGCACCCGGGCTTCGAGATGAAAGACGCCGGAGCGGAATCCCAGCTTAAGTAGACCTTGATGTAGGGACGATTTAATGGTCTGTATCTCGTTGGGGTCCAGTCGACTGGGCAGGATCATCACGGTCTCCGCGAAATTGTCGGAAACTGAAGCGTCTGTTGCGTCTGCTTGGCATGGGAAATTATCCGATTTCTCACAGAAGAGGAGGCCCCCTTCCCAGAGAACGAAGTTGGCATCTACCTCAGGACCATCAACGTAGGTTTCAATTAGAATCCCGTAGTTTGAGTATCCAGTCTCTTCTAGAGTTTGTACCGCTTGACGGAGACTTGAAGGATCCTTGACTTTCTTAACGCCTCGAGAACCGCCGCCTCGGCATGGTTTGACAATCAAAGGGTACTGGAAAGTCCGGAGCTGCGCGGCTATAGGAGGGTCATCCAGTTGTGCTGCACCGTTCACAAGTAAATTCTGGATGTTAGAGCTGAGTAATTGCTGTGCCGCGTACTTGTTATGGGCCTGGAGATATGATGCTGTAGGCTCAGTAGGGAGGCCTAATATTTCTGCCGCTTTTACAGTTGGCAGAACAAACTCGTCTGACAATGTGAGGAGGCCGTCGAACCCTTTACCTCTCAACACCTCGGCGATTCTCCCTGGGAGCCCCGCGTCGTCGGTAACATCAATGGCGATGAAGTCATCGCGTATGTAAGAATACGCCCCGTCTTGAAGCCAATGCCCCGGGTGATCAACGATAACCATAGAGATGTCCAGAGCTTTCGTAGCCTCGTATGCTCCTTGATGGCCAAATGACCCTTTCAAGATGTTGAACGCCGGACGCCCTCCCACCATGGCGATTTTGCGCCGGGGTGGTTTAACGTAAACCACAAGCGAGTCGCGGATCTGAGCGAGCCGCGGATTTGTATTCCCATACAAAATGGCACTTTTTAACTTGGAGTATCCCAGCCATTTCTATATCGCATAAAATATTATTAAAAACTAGGATTATATGAAACTATTTAATGATAATATACTGGATTTTAATCTATTATTTGGACTAATTATCCAGGTATTATAAATTACACTGTATTATAAAGCTGCTTATGTATTTGAGACTCCCATAGGTTTCTTTGTTATATAAAAGAAATATTATACTACTTACCTATATAATACTTCAGGTCTTCAATATATTTTATTAGAATAGAGGTATGGCTGAGATACCCCAAGTTAAAAAGTGCCATTTTGTATGGGAATACAAATCCGCGGCTCGCTCAGATCCGCGACTCGCTTGTGGTTTACGTTAGTTGGAAGTATCCAGTCAAAAGACAATCGGGCGTTCAAATCTTCCTCTAGCAGCTCCAACGTCAACATTGGAGATTTTTTTAAAATAAATGCCCCGGGAGACGAAAGCAACAGGGTCAGAAGAGAGTCGTGCCCCTGAGCTGGAATCGGTAAAAAGCCACTTTCGGGAGTTGAGAACCGAACGACCGAGTCTACATAGTCGGAATCCCGCAATCTCAGGTCGAGGATATCGCTCCTACAGAGGAACCCAGGACGAGGGACCAGGGTCGCCTTTGTTTGCACCTCGACTTTGTCGGTGGAGTCTCGAACTGAGCGGACAAGGTGCTCGAGGGCGGTGCCCGTGGCAGACGGGATGCTAGGATCCTCGGCATTTGAGGTAGGAGCAATGCTCAATAACAGGTCAAGACTATGAAAATAGCATCGTGCCTTCCTTGCCGGCTCAAATCGCCATCGACAGGAAACCTTTGCCGGGACTGTTGTGATCATCTCAATCAGTATAACCGGTGCATACTAGTAGTAGAGTCTACCTACCTTTGCCGTCACCGGCAACCAAAAAGTTTTCGAAGGCAATTGCCTCGTCGCCAATGCTAATTGAGTCCATGGACACCGTTTGCCTTGTAGATGCTTGCGGGCAATCTCAGATACCTGGAGGGGAACTTATATTATCCTAACCGCAGGCCGAATCGTCGTAAAAACCTGGACACAGCGTATCATGTATTTACATACATGTATCTTACTGTACAGAAACAGCGGTAATACAATGGCAACGAGATAAGGAACCTGTTAGCGGACCGACTAAGGAAGGACATGGCCCCTACTACCCCTACAAAGCGCTAACTGAAGCAATTATTGCCGCCAAGTGATGCATATACACGACTTATGTAAGGGATTTAGATCCCTGCTGCCCGCGTACGAATCACATGCTCACATGCGGAAGACCGAATCGGGGAAGCCGGGGAGCGTCCAAATATCAACCCTAGCACAAGCATGGAAGGTGGTCGTGCGATCCAAAAATAGTGTCACCGGTTCTCCCTGAACTAGCAAAATCTTTGGATAAATTCAAATACTGTCCTAGTGTGTCGGGGTAGTTTGAGGCGCCTGACAAGGATACCTATGCAGGCTGTGTACACCGTGCCTTGTTAAGTATGATGTCGCGCTTTGTTATCTCCAGCCTTACGGAGATCAGGTAGTACCTTTGTAACTTCTAGTCCAATCACGCCATATGACGCTATCTTACGCCCTATATCACCCCTATAGCCCTATAGCACAAGCAATATGCGGGATTTCGTAGGCATGGACGATCCGTAGAGGAAAGGCTTGATAAAGCCGGGTTACGCCTTGGGTATCTTAGATATCCTTGGCTAGATAAAGAAACGCCGTGTGTTGCAATAGCGGGAGCCCTTGTACGGTCTCTGGAGATAATACCATCTACTATTCCTCGCCTGGGCACAGGATCGTGTGTTTAATCAACGCATTGAACAATTGGTAACACCTTATAGGTGTGTTCTACGATGTAACATTCTACCTCAAAAGCCAAGACTCCAATAGAAATGGTCTCTTATGTCGGTCGTGTCGGAAAAGACTAGAAGAAAAACAAAAGTCCACCCGCTTGAGTCGTGAATTAAGAAGGAGCAGCATCGCGCGAGATTTAATGGGGCGTCAGCCAAGAATTTCACGAGAACGAAAATTCCGCCAAGAATTTCGAATATTTTTCGAATATTCGAATATCGAATACGAATAGTGAGTCCCTAATTATTTTCGGATTCGAATAAGACCATATAAAGATTTTTTCGAATACGAATAG